>NC_058160.1:4001496-4006914 GCF_020080835.1 Cotesia glomerata | reverse complement strand
ACTCTCTAAACATAAATTAGTGAAAATTTCACTAATTGCTAAAGTGCAGCTGTGGCATACCAAAATTCAGTGTTTTTTACAAATAAATTAGAATGAATTTTCACCAATCAATTTAATAGTTCTTTTACTGAAAAATTAATGATTTTTGCTAATTAATTAGTGTCATTACCAGGTAATTATAATTTTCAATTTAAAATTTCAATTAAATCAATTTTTAGTTTTTGTTTGTTCACTTTGGAAGAAGTGAAGACTATAAGCAACAGCAGCGCCACCTCGCACATGCAGCGTGATGGTCGCTTGGTGAGTCCATCGATAAGCCTGAATAACCGACTTTAAATTTCGATACTTTAGCATACTGCTGTGTTCAACACAAAAGATTCAACTAAGTACAGGTATACTATTACGGTATTCAGCTAAGAAAAACCATTCAAGCATCTTTTTGGAAAATAATTTAAAGTTTTTTCTTTAAATAAAAAGGATATAAGAATATAAAAATCTTTGGTATTTATTTATCATGTAATTACTGATAAAATACCATTTATTTGTAACGTTAATGTCGGATTCTGTAAGTATAACTCAAGTTAAAAATTATGAGGTTAAGTTTTGGTGAACGTTTTAACTTGTCATTTTTTTTTATAATTTATATCATACTTTCACAAGTTCATTTGAATAATAATAAATATTTATTAATTTATAAGTATAATTATTAATAGATATTATTTAATAAATAAAAATTCGTAAAAAGATGAAAATGAAATTAGCAGACATTCTGATGCAATTTTTTTAGGATTTTTATTATCGACAAAATAATTACAAAAAAAAAAAAAAAAAAATAAAAATTCTACATCTTGAGAATTTAAAAAATTATAAGTGCAATTTTTGAAAAATATTTTGTTAGTTATAATTTAATTAATAAAAAATAGTAAAAAATTGTCAACCGCCCACTGATTTCAGTATCATTAAAAAAGTCATACAAAAATTGTTTTTTCTACTTTTTTTTGTGTATTTATTTTTCACACTCATGAAAATTAAGTTAGCCGACATTTAAAAATTTTTAGAATTTTATTGAAAATTTGATTACGAAAAATAAAAAAAATTTCACTTGTAAAAACTTCTAAAACTGTAAATGTAAGCTTTTAAAATATTATTTTTGTTCCAATTTAATTATTAAAAAAAAATCAAAACATTAAAAAACGTCGGCTAACTCTTAGTATCATTGTCACACTCAACTTTATTTTGTTTCCAATTTGATAATTATAAAAATTTTTTTTTTTTCACTACAGAAATATTGATATGGAGGAATATAAGGATTTATCAGTCAACGGGCTAGTTCAAAAATTGACAGATATAATACAGGATAACGATACTCTAGATAAATTAAGACGTAAGTTATTTTTCTAAACTTTTTAGTGTACTCATTTATTATGGACCAGTTAAAATGTTTTATCTGTCATAAAAAATAAGTGGTGAATTGAATGGATTGAAATTTCATTTTTAAATAATCATGGACTAACTGTAAGTCGCGGGATTGGTGATCAGGGATTTAAATGTGATCAACAAGGTTGTTGTCGTAGATTTTTAAATTTTTCATCTTTAAGACGTCATATAAAAAAAATTCATTTGTGTGATGAAGACAGTAACAGTGAGCATGAAGAAATTGATGTAGAAGATAATAATGAACGCGGTAATAATGATGACAATGAGAATAATCATATAAATATTGATAACAATATCAATAATGATAATGTTAATAATGATGATAATACTAATAATAACAATAATAATAATAATAATCAAGTGTTTGATATACGTCGTTACGTTGTACGAATGATTGGCCGATTCCAGTGTAAGGCTTCAATGACAGCATCAACTTTAACAGACATAATAGACGAATGTGAAGAATTATTGGTGAATACATTGGGTTTTTTGAGAGATAAAATAAATAGTTTTTTATTGATCAAGATTTGATGGAAAATGATGAAGCTAACAATATTTTGAAGGCTTTTGATTTATCTAATGTTTTTAATGGACTTAGGAAATTCGAGGATCAAATCACAGCTTTAGAGCAGTCTTCTTGTCAATATATTAGGCCTGTTGAAATTCCACTTGGGCAGCGAATGGATAAAAATTTGACAAAAGTCTGGTACGTATAAACCTACGTCAGTGATAGAAACCTGTCAGTATGTACCAATCATAGATACTCTTACGTTAATAATTTCCAATCCAAGTGTTTTAGAAGCTATTTTGAATGAACAAAAATCACCACAAGGTATATTAAGCTCTTTTCTTGATGGGCAGCATGCTGAAATGCACGAATTTTTTCAACAGTATCCGCATACTTTTGCGAATACAACTTTATTACGATGAATTGGAAATAGTGAATCCTTTAGGATCCAAAAACTGGAATTCATAAATTAGAGCTTTTTTACTATAGTATACAAAATTCTCTACCACCAACAAATCAATTCCGAATTGAATTCTATACATGTGCTTCTTTTCGTAGAGTTGAGTTTCGTCTTGGGCTCTATGTATGTTTGAGAGGTTTCGCTAGTTAACCCTAACGGTTTGCCATTTCAGTTTGGAAAAATAAAGGAAATTGTTATTCTGAATGGTAATGAAGTTCATTTCCTTACTTCATCTACTTGCATTACGGTGGAATTTAATGTGACATTACACGCCATTACCACATTGAAAGACATTGCGAAGAACCTGATAAACCGTTTCACCGCCGTATCTTGCTTAGCTCATTTTAAACCTTTATGTGCTTGGAATCCAACAAATTCTCATAATCTTATATGCTTAAGTTCTACGTCATATTTTTATTATGACTCATTTCTTTAACTTATTTCTTTGGTGCGTATAAATATTTTATTCTTTGGGTTTGTTCCTTTAATTATATTTTTAAACATTATTATGAATAATTAAATTATTTATTAATGATTATTGAATCATAAATAAATATTAATTTTTATCTGTCTTTAGATGAGTGCATTGGACGGAAACGTTTTTCTGCTGAATTAACAAAAGAAAATTTAGAGCAGATGGGAATAAAAATGGGTCCGCGAATAATGCTATTAAAATTATTAGCAAAGGTAGCAGCCGATGTTGGAACCAATAAAGAAACTACTGGTATAATAGAACCGAATTTCTTACCACCAACTTGCCAGTAATTTCTCTGAATGTATCATCCGCAACTGCTGAGACTAGTGCGGGACCGTCAGTTGTACGAGACACTCAAAAGTTTTCGGTAATAGTTTTTTTTTATCAGTTATCATTTCTTTACAGAATCTATCATCAGTCTTAATATTTCTTTTTTTTTAATATTTCAGAAGTATGGCATTACTCCTTAGCAACATTGAATTCAAGTGCTGGAGGTCCGGAAATTGCTGTGTCAAATTTGAGGTCTGCGGCCGATGATGTCCAGAGAAAAGCTTCCTGCACGCACCCTTGTGGTTGAGTTAAGTTGATTATCATGGTAGCCAGTAAGTTGAAATAAAAACAAATAATTAAAGACCATCATTAGCATTTTATAGATAAAAATTTAATAAATCGTATTACTTTCTAGTTACCCACTGTGAACAAGCTAAAATTGCTTTGGTAAAGCTATAGTGACGGAAAGTTTCCTCGCTTTAAAATAAACGGTATTCAAACGATGGCTGGGTAATTGTACACATGTTTTATACCGATGATTGATTTTTTGACCGTGGAATTTTTAATTTTTAATTTTCTGACAAGATTTAAGTTTACAATTTTATTTATAATTAATTTATTTTCCAGGGAACATTACTATGACCGATGCTCAAAAAGTGGGTTTTGGAATATCGTTTGAATACAATGCGAACTCAACTTAAGCCCATCGAAGAAAAGAAAGTATAGTAAGGCAGCTTTGAAACGAAAAGAACAAAATACTGATTCCATTTTAAAATCTAAAGCCTGTTCTAAAATTCTCGAGTGCGGAAATAAACCAAAAAGTTAGTTATTATTTTTATTAATGTTTTGTAATACCATATTAATTTAAAAGATGATTGTAATACTATATATTAGTATAAGATGATTGTAACTTCAAACTAATGATTTCACTAGTTTTTTAGTTTATAAACTATTATTCATTCCATAAAATTATTTTATTATTTCTCCTAGTAAATTTAACTTGTTAGATTACTTAAATTTAATTATATTTTTATAAAACTATACTTATCCAATTAGTCAATTTTTCACCACACAGAAAGTAAAATTTTTTGACTGGAGAACAAAATTCTTGACTCAAGAAAATTTTTCAGGGTGCCTGAAGGAAGACCAAAGTTGTGTTGGCCAAAGTAAAGATTTTTTGCACTGAGGAATTACTATTCTTGCTGGAAGTGATTTTTTCTTAATTTAAATTATCATAAATACTTGATGCAATAAGTTTTTATATTTGATCCAAGATTTTTAGATACTTTAGGGGAAGCAGCTTAAAGAGAAAAAATTTTCTCACCTTTGGAGAAAATCCTTTTTCTTGAATATTTTGATGTAACCCATTTTATATTATTTTACCGTGCAGATTATACATATTGAATGAAAAAATGATGGAATTTAACTTATTACATGTTCTTCCCATTTGACATGTTAATCATTAAAAATATAAATGAAAATTTACTTCTATCAGAGATATTTAGATTTTTTGGAGCAGGAGAGAAATTTTTCAAGACAAGAAAATTAACTTCTATCAAGAACTAAATTTTTGGTGCAAGAGGCTGAGATTTTCTCAAAACAAGAAAGATTTTTCCTTGACTTAAATAAATTTTCTTGGATCAGAAATATGTATTTTTTAAAGCAAAATAATTAATTTTGTTGGAGTAAGTGAAATTTCTTATGTCATCAAAATTTGTTTTTTGCTCGAGAAAATAATTGGAAGAAAAATGTTTTCTTGCCTCAAGTAAACCTTTTTTTCTGTGTAGCTGTAATATTATTTTAATCCACTGGGGTGATTGAAACATTTTCATAAACCCAACAAGTGATTTTTACCATTTCAACTATTGCAATCACTAATATTTTTATGAAATTACGCTCGCTTAATTGCAAAATATTCTCCTCATAAAAATTGAAATTTTTCAATTAAATTGAAATTTAACTTCCAATTATTCCAATAGTGCACTTTTTCACTTATGGGAAACGGTGAAAAAATTTACTTTTTATTTTAGTGAATTTTTTCTTATTCAAATTAAGTTATTTAATTTCACTATTATAGAACTGGATATTCAATGTAGCAAATTAGTGAAATTCATCGCTACTTATTGTATCTGTGAATTTCTAAATTCACTAGTTATTGATATATTGAGTATTCACTAATTCTGCGTGGTACGATTCTAGCATTAACAATTAGTGAATATTCACTCGCTGAAATAAGTGAAAAACCATTAATTCATGTTTAGAGAGCAG
>NC_058160.1:3900000-4001396 GCF_020080835.1 Cotesia glomerata | reverse complement strand
ATGATTTATCAATATAATTTTTTAATTCGTCACCTGATCGAATTTCTATTAGATAACTTTATTAAAGCTTTCTTGACTATGCTGTATACGTTCTATCACATAAAAAATCGATTGATTTGTATGAAAGTTACTGTCGTTCAAATATATTTAAATAAGTTCTTTATTAAATATAAACTTTACTTCTGGAGTTCGAAAGAGTTCAAAGTATAGTTTTCTTTTGGATATTTAAGTTGTTCAAAATATCTGTAAAACTATGTTTTAAGGTCAAAAACGTCATCATTTTTGTAATTTAAAGTACTTTGCATTTCAAATTAGCAGTAGAAGTTGCTGGGATAGCGTGTAGAGTCAACCGTTTTACTAAATTGTTATTCTTTATAAATTACAAGGATGTCTTTTTATGAATGTTAGTATCTGCCTCCATAATAATATAATTTTATTAATTTTCACAGTGAAAGTGGGACGACCTAGGCAAGCTATAATAATGAAGATGGACAGAATTATTATTTACTTGAGCGAGGTTTTCACCATTTTCTTAGTGAAAATCAACAGAATTTTATATATTCTACATCATTCAAATAATAGTGAAATTCACAATTTTATTTTACTATTAAACATAATAATATCTATACGCAACAATATTATTAAAATTAAAGATATTCAAAATAAGCGTATGTAATGATTTCTTTTGATAAAAATCGATTTTCACATAATGTTTTATTACAACATATACGTTAACAATTTATATCAATGACTTTGAATTAAATTTATCATACTTTTTTAAAATTATTAATTCATAGTAATAAAAATGACAGAAATTACATTTGGAGTGTACACTTTTTATTGTAATTTTTAGCATTAAAATACTTTTTTTTTCTTCATACACATTTCAAAGTTTATCAATGTCAATAATTTCTTTCTTTTTTTTTCGCCTAACAACTTCGTGTATTGCAGATTTATATAAATATTGCAGAATTACATAAGCTTTTGTCATTTTTAATCAACTGATCTGTAATTCATAAGCGATTAAACTATTTGTATAAATAAAATTTATGATAATTTTTTTTCCGCAGCTGTCAGCCTGATAGTTTGTATTTTATCTTTCCATATATTTGGCAGAGATATACATTGCAATATCAGCTTCCAGGACGCACCAATCGAGGAGGTGGATGTCGGAATATGAAAAATGACATAAAAACGAATCATTTATTTTTAAAAATATATTTATTTATTACGGTTATTTAATTATTATTAATTATTTCATTATTGTTAAAATTGATTAAACTAGAAAATCACTTTTTCATAATAATTTACGTCCCAAAAAAATTTTTTTTTTTTTTTTATATTGTATATAGTAAAAATATTGTGTAAAATCAACACAATTTTTGTATTAAATACGGTCCGATCAAACTTAATGTTGATTAAATCGCAATTTTACACACTTTGTTATTTCCTAACAAAAAAATTTTAACATAGCCCGTATTTATGCAAACACTACAATATTTTTTACTTTGTAGATTTTTATTGTAATCATTTAATCTCTATCGTTCATTTCGATCAAAATATTTTTAACTATGTTCCACAATATTTTATTGTTACTTTTATACTACTTAAGAAGTTTTATACTTACATTTTGAAAAATTATTTGTCGCTGCCAAATTTGATAAGCCATCTCTGATGTAATAACGCAACCGGACATAGTCGATTGCAATATATTATTTGTTGATAGTATACTACGCTTTACAATATTATAATAGTATAATACGCTTATACTTTTCAAGTCGCAAACTTAATGCAGACTGTATTCAATCTGGCTTATCCGCTGGTTATTAGTCACAAATCTTTAAATGCTGACTATTTGAAATGCATGTATTCATATCAGTCGTGCAAACTTAATGCTTGACTAAAAATGCGTACACGTTCATTCCCCAGTCGCAATATATAGTATCATTGCTGACGCAGGCTACGCAATGCGCTTACAATCTTCAAGTCGCAAACTTAATGCAGGAGCGATATTCAATGCATTTAATCTATGTACAGCAAGTCGCAAACTTAATGCTGACTATATCCAATTATTGCACACATTGGGATTCTGAGAGAGTATATTCTTGCCGAATATGGTACATATTTCAAAGTCGCAAATTCAATGCTGACCATTTTAAATGCATTTATTTATGTCAGTCGCAGAAACTTAATGCTAGCTGGTAAACATGTTAGCTTTGCTACATTGCTAGCCGTAATATTTATTATGCCGACTGTTTACGATACATGCATATTTTCAGTCTTTGAAAATTCAATGCTGACTCTCATAATTTATTATGAAATATTTGATAGACTGTACAAAAAATTCAATTAGTTCATTGTCAGTACGTGACTAATAGTCATTTTCTTTCCTAATGAATCATTTTATTGAGTCATCATCAAAATTCATCATTTTCTGAATCTTCCGTAAAAGGAGCTCAATATCATCATCGATATTATCATCATCATTTATGTTGGAAGGATCTACATGTATTTTGATTTTTATTATTATTGTCAGAATTATTTACTTTTGAAGTGTCTGCCGGATCTCGAAACAATTGGAGTTAATGAAAACCATTGCTTCAACTTGTTTTTGTCCATAATAAAACTCCTGTAAGTAGTTCATCTGTTCTTCATCAACTTCTTAGGTCAGCCGTAAGGAGCTTTCTTTTCTCTGATTGATCTTTTTTCTTTTTCTTCATCAAAGCTGAAACCATACAAAGTTGGATTCAATAATTCGGGTACTAAGATTTCCAATAAAAATCATTTTAGACGAGGAAAACATTTCTTTGGTCCAAAACGTTCTGTCATAATCGATTTTCAGATTTAGTGAGCTTTAGGTGTCCATATAGATAAAATACACCATTTTCTTTTGTTGGGTAATGTTAATTGATCGCTTGAATTTAGATGATAATAAATGAACTGCTTGTTCTTATAGATGTAAGATCTTTATCTTTAAAGTGCTCATTACCCCATTTCGTACTCTTTGTTGATAGCTTCTGTGGGATCTGCATCTTTAATAAAGTGTGAGGACATTTAATTTTCCAACGATGCCATCTCTCATCACCTCAACTAAGCCATCTGGTGACGATTGTTATATTCTACTTTTCCTTTTCTTTTATTTTCTAAAGTTACCAATCGTTCAGGAATACTTTTTTGCCAAGTAGCCAAAGTGTCGCACATAGCTGCTTTACTAATTATATTGAATCACATGGGCAAATGCCACGCGGGTGGTACCCACCTAATTTGCAAAAATCTGTTCACCCAACACCGACTTTCTGTAGTCTAGCTCGAGTGCATTATTGGCGCATTCAGCTGGATTAATACTCGAATTTAATAGTACATCTCCTGGAACTGATTTGACATCGAGCAAAGTATCCGAGTATTGGATACCAGACATTCAATTTACATTAAGTCAGGGGTACGTGATTTGTTGCTGAATTTTAACTCACATTAATAAGCGTTCTACAATTTTCATGTCGTCTTAAATGCGCCGGGAATGGCGCCATATTTTCGCAATCAGTTTCTTCGATTATCTTACCACTTTTGTTTTAAAGCGCAGTGTTGGTGGATATGTGATGAACAGCTTGTCGAATTGCTTTTGAACTTCGTTTACCAGCTTTCACTCAAAGTGACGCGCCTTTGAAGATTTTTTTTTCGTTTTTTAGCTGGCTTCTGATTTTTCTCAATCTTTCAAGCATGTTGGATAATCTACGAAGGATTCATACAATTTATTCCTTTTCTACCTTTAACACCATGTGTTTTATATACATTGTGATCGCAACAGTTTTTGGATGTACACTACTATCAATTCATCGGTCACAACTTATTTTTATATATCAAATTATGCTTTTCAACACTAGTTTGGAATAGTTCTTCTAAAGTAATCATATCTGATTCCATCTTCGTGTTGAAGCTAGGTTAGGTGAGTAATTCTGCCAACAAAAGATGATGCCAGATACGGTTGCTTTTCCGACTTTACACTGTGAACATCTTTTATTAGCTACTCCAACATCTAATACTTTGTTAATGCATTGATCCAGGACAAGAAAGCAGCTCCGAATGATGAATTATATAATCCTGAAGCATACCTTCTGTTGAGATAGGTGCCGTCGGTTATAACTGTCGTACACGGTAATGCCATCTTTAGTAACACGTGCCTTCATCGCAAGACTCTCTGCTTAGATTTCTTTAGCAGCTTCAGTCATTGAGTTGAACTGCTGTTTTTGTTACATAACAACCTACCAACAGTCTCTCATATCATGAGTATGATTGATAGTTATGACATGGTAAATCTGCAGCTGTTAATACCAACCCTGCAGCTGATAAAATCCAAATGCCACTACTTATACAACCTAATACAATGCTTTATCATTAGTACGTGCAAATAATCATTTGATTGTCGTTCACTAAGAACCATAAATTCAAATTCACACGCAGAGTATTCGTATAAAATTAAACATTGTAAACCATCTATTATTGGCCCAATGTAACTAAGGCAGCAGTTCAACTGCCCATTATTCCTCATGAAACGAAGCAAGGGCGATGTTCATAAAATGATTGATTAAGTTGTTCTGTTAAGTATTCCACATCAATCCATCAATTTTTGTGAGCATTACTTACAAAAGAGCTACGTGGACGCTTTTAGTTCTTCTTTTTTTGGTTTTTGATGATGGTTTATTACTATCTAAATCAGTTAATGGTTTTTGATATTTGCATCATTTTTCCACTGTTTGATGAATTATTAACCGTAGGATCATTTGGAACACTGTTTAATGAAGAATTTATTAGTAGGATTCATAGGTTGATTACTTAATGGACGTAACATCCGATGAATCTTTCTGCTACATTCTTCTCCTCTAAATTTGTTAAATACGATTTTAAAATTTCTGGATAGTCTATCTCTCACATAGTCCTTCGACATTGTAAATTTGGTCAGTTAGCTTTACAATTATTTATTTCTATGGTAGCTAGTAGGTAGACATTTCTTTGTGCATCTGTATTTTCCTCAATAAATCATCATTATTTGTAACAATCATATCAATAATTGTTCTAAATTATCAAAACAACAAACACAAGATGCAAATTACCATCTGCATCAATAGTGCCTGATTCATTTCGACTGTGTGAATCGAATAAATAATATAAAACCATCACAAGAAATAATCGTTACCGAAACGTTATTCATTGTCAGTATTGCGTTTATATTATTTCCTTGAAACATCTCAAGTCGTTGCTCTAGGTGACATAAGCTCTGCATCAGGAGTGTTAAAACATTTTCCATAAAAAGTTTCCTTTAACTGTAAAGCTGTAGAACTAAAATTTGGGAAAATATATACCTCCTATTACAAAGCTCATGAACTTCCAAATAATATTAGATCAATAGGTCCTCCATCAACAGGAGGATTATCCCGTAAAGACATGCTTGGCTCATAAAGATAATCTCCAACTTCAAGTACGATATCAATAATTCCGGACTTCCAAGTTTCAATTGAAATAAAAGTTGCCGTTGCTATGGCAGAAGCAGCCATCGCAGTACATTGGTTACCAGCAGACATTCCAAATTTAGGATTAGCTTGATTTATACTACCTCTAATAATAATACTATAAGGCTTTTCTTTGTATGAACAATGTGGTTCAGGTTCTGGACGAAGGCAGGTTATTGTTCGAATTCCTCAATATTAATGTTAATATTTCTGATTACCATTGTCATTATCAACCATCATTGTCTCGATTCCTTCAGTGACTTCGTTAACATCGTTATAACTATTAACGGTGGATGTCTGCGGATCACTGTTTGGTTGTGAATCAATAATGTCTTCTTCAGAAATTTGTGACTTTTCACTCTCTTCATAATTATCTGAAACATTATCAATCACTGTAAATTGGGAAGGGTACTTACCTGTTACGTCTTAGCGTAATTTTTAAATTATTTATTTTAATCCAGATCATTTAAGATCTATAGATTGGGATCGGGAGTATTTTAGCTGGTTTTAATTTTAGAAGTAATAAGACTTGGGTTGCAGTTAATACATATATTGTAAAATGAAAAGTAAATAAATGTACAATCAAGTACGTTTTACAAAAGTTATTACAAAAAAATTATTATAAGGTTGATCGGAACGTATGATTTGACACAATATATAAAAAAAAACAATGATTTCTAAACGCTCTGAGATCAGGAAACGTAACTTTACAATACCTGTACTATTTGGATAATCTCTGGGGATGAACCTTGAATCGGAAATCTAAAGATAATTAACTCACTATTTTACTCACTATTCACAAAAGAGACGAAAGAGTGTTTTACGCAGTGGGAAGGCCTGCACTGGTAAAAATAAAATTTAGTCTGAGTCTGTGTCAGAGTCGGAAAATGAACTGAACTGAATAGAATCTATTCTCCAGAGAGTCCCATAGTTTTAGTTTTTTTGGGGGGTCCTAGCTTGTGGGTCCTAGAAGGGACGATTTCCATCCAATAGAAAAGGACTTTTCCACTCTAGGCCCCCTTCTCTTTAGGAAAAGCGGCCAGGTCACGCCCTTATGCAAGCGGATGGGTATGCGCACCTACGCATCCACTTACATATATTTTAGTTATTTGTAAAATTTATTTATAATAATGCTATTTTAGTTTTAATGATATTTTAATTGATCAGTTGTTACTTATTTTAGTTTTATCTATTACTATTGAATTTGTTTAGATTGTTGGGATCTGTTTTGTCGTATTTATTAATTATTTTATAAATTTTCTTTTAATATTTATTATTGCATTTTTTTTATATTTATTATTGCATTTTTTTAATATTTATTATTTAAAATTTTATCTCAGTAAGATTTCGTTATTTAAATTTTATTATTTTCAAATTCTTTAAACTTTATCTTACTGAGTAAATAAATAAACAGAAACCAACGGAATTGATAAATTTTAAACATCTGGAAAATAAGTTTCTCTTCTATGCGTCATTTTTTTTTCTTTTTAGCCTAAGTACACAAGATGGTAAAGATATTTTTCCCTTATCCTTTTACATAAGGCCCTATTTATTTTATTTTTATGGCTTTCCTTTGAAATAAAGGTAAAACTAAAATTTAATTTTTAAGTATTTTTCTGGGAAAAATATCTTAGTCTTGCGTATGTCTTCACTTTAATGACCCTGGCGTCACTAAAGCGAGTATTCTAGATACTATTTAATGTATAAAAAGAAATATTATATTTTATTTCTAAGGTCGCTCAAACAAAATTATAGTCATTGAAATATAATTTATTTTTAAATATTTTCAAAGTTCCTCAGGACGTAACACCCCCGCCGTTAGACGGAAGCACGAGCTGATTCGAGAAACGATCTATCGAGTGCGACGCATAATTTTGTTCGATGACCCTTTTACCTAAGATAAAAATGCTTAATTCTAGATGAATGTTCTTGGGTTTGAGGCCGCAGACATTGGTTGAGATGTAGTTGATTGGGCTACAGCTGGTTGAGAAGCGGTGTGTTGAATTGTAGCTGGTTGAGGTACAATGTGTTGAGACACGGTTGATTGTGGTGCAGTGAGCTGTGGTGCAGTTGGTCTTGGCAGAAGTGGGTAGATTTCTGGTACTTCTTCCCCCAATTCGACATCTTTGGTCCTGGTGGATGTAATTGGTGATGAGTTTGATTGATTCTGACGTTGTTTACCCAGATGTAGTAGTAAATGGGTCAGAGAGTCCCACACGGCACCCAGAAGACATAGTGACCACCCATAAACAGTGTGAAGAGCGTATCCATGGACGATGGTATCCGCGATCATCTTGAAAGCTCGGAGACACATAATGACTCCGATTATTCCGGCACAATAAGTACCAAAACCAGTGAATTTCCCCCAAGTTTTAGACCAAGCATTCTCTGCCAGGTGTTCTAAAGTTTGTTCATTAAGGGCATTGATGATAGACGGAGTTCCTCTGGAGTAGTTGGTGAACTGTTGAGCCATGTTTTCGATCACCACACTTTGTTCCATGGTGAACATAATCCTACCTCTCATTGCATCGAGATCGTCTTCTGAATAAATGCCTCCGGTTGCTAAGCTGGCCGGGTTTTGATATTTCCAGGTCATCTTGGTACTGGGCTTCAGTGTTTTTGGAGGTAGTGCTTCAGCAGGTTTGGGCATGAATTTATACCAGGTTGTGCCTACCTTGTAAAATTGTAATAAAGGAGAGTTACATGGAATTTCTGTGGCGTAGGTTGTGATGATGTGAGTCCGAGGAGTAAGAAATAGTGTCTGATTTCCCCGCTGTATGGGCATGCGGTTATAACACAACTCGGCATGTTGAATTTTCACTTCGACTGGTACACATTTGACGATATGCACCACCTCTCCCGCTACCACAGCCATGTATCCGGGTCCTTCCATGTATCGGAACGCAAATTCATCTGGCTGAGTTGCTGCTATCGAGAGGGAGTTCTTCAGCACCTCTTTTTCCAAAATGCATCGTTTCTTAATAACATCTAAATATAATGACTGGACCTGAGACCTCAAGTATTTTTCTACATATACGAATTTTGCGTTCGCATATAAAAAGAGATCTAAATTATCTGGGTTAGAAGCGACAATGTTACCCTTTTCTAATGTTTCTAAATCTTTCTTTCCAATTATATATAACTTAGGGTGTTCAGTCCGAGTGAGTGAAACCCCGCATGAAGTCTCAGTTCCCGTCATGCTCAATGAGAAACTGGTATCTCTTACATTAACTGAGTATACCGTTTCAGTCTTTGATTTTAACCTAGTAGCCACGCCACTGTACAATATGGTATACGTGTCAGAAATACAATATTTTCGGGGCAGCGATTGCCAATAAGTATATCCATCTTCCGGATCGATGCATTTACCTTTACTTAATTTACACGGGGTTCCTGATGGCAAGTACACCTTGTCATCAGCAACCTTTACGCGAGCCATTTGTGATTTAATTGTAATTTTGGCTGTTCCGACTACGAAAACATTATCCCAAGTGCCAAAAGGGTCACTGTATTGGGCGTTAGTACAATCTGCGTTATTGTTAACGCTTCCCGCGAGAGTGATGCTTCTAATCGTTGTAACATTCGGAACAATTCCGTCAATAAAGGTATTTCCAATGCGTAATGTGCCATGATCGTGCGCGACCTGGCACATCTCACGATCAATTGGAAGAATATATTCGCTGATACCATGACTCACAATAGAATTGTAAGATTGCCAACCACAATGTTGGATAACACGGTGGATCTCAATCTTACATTGAATTACTGGAGTATGTTCATACTCATTTAGCTGGAGCAACGCGATCTTTGGTATTGTCGTCTCAATATGTTCTCCCCCTATATCGCACTCGTCAATATCCACTAGGGATATCGTAGTCATGTTGAGTATCTTACTACCGCAATCATATCCAATGATTGCATTGACTAGTCCCCAATGAGACAACCACAATAGGAAGGATTGAACTATCTTCATTCTGTAACAAAAAAAAACAATCTTCTCAAGGTCTAAAATCGGGATCAGGATCCACGACGTTAGGCCTTTTTCGTTTGACTGGATTCGAAACCTGGATTTGAGTCTTTTTTAACCTATTGGGGTGTACTATTTTGTTTCGATTCCCAATTTTAATACGGACATTCCCATCAGGAAGAACTTCCACCACCTCATGAGGTCCCTCGTAATGGTCCCCGAATTTATGAGGTTTAGGACCCTTTTGGAGGAAGACATTGTCTCCAATGTTTATATCTACGGGTTTTATTTTTTTATCGTATAGTTCTTTTGACTTAATCTTAGCACCTACCAGATTATCACGAGCTAATTGACGAATTTGAGTCAAACGCTCCACCAACTTGATGATATAATCATTATAGGTGGGCAATTTATCTAAGTCATGTAGTGGTTCGCTAGAGGGCACTCGCGCAATTTTACCAAACACCAACTCAAACGGGGTGTATCGGGTACCTTCATGGACGCAAGTATTATAAGAAAACATGGCTAACTCAAGCCATCCATCCCACTCGGTCTCTTTACTAATATACTGTTTTAGGTATTCGCCTAGAACATGATGCGAACGTTCGAGAGAACCGTTTGATTGAGGTCTGAATGCTGTAGTTTGTATTTTCTTAACTTTAAAACGCTTGCATATTCGCTGCATGAAGCTACTGATAAAATTGCGGCCCTGGTCGGTTAACAAAGCCTTTGGAGCACCAAACGTACTCACATAACGTTTAATGAACGCGTCTGCGACTGTAATAGCTAGCATATCCGGCAGTGGAATTGCTACGCAGAATTTTGAGAACAAATCTTGAATCGTGAGGATATATTCGTTGCCGTCACCAGTCCGAGGCAAGGGACCTACAATGTCCATTGCTACTTTCTCAAAGACCGTGCCCGGGGTGTCAGTTATCAACATAGGTTGCCTAGTCTTAACTCGGACCAACTTTCGTAGCTGACACTCCAAACATTGTTGGATTCGGACTTGGATATCCTGTTTTAGGTTTTCCCAGAAGTAATTGGTACGTATTCTATTATAGGTTTTTGAAACCCCTTTATGTCCGCCTATTGGGGACTTATGGGCTTCGAAGAAAATGCGATCGCGTTCTTCTGGAGGAGCATAGCGTATTGTACCAAGACATATTATGACCTTAATTTGGTTACCACCGTAGATATCATGGATTAAAGAAAGAACATCTACCCAAGGAATATTCTCTACGAATTCTGAATATGCTATCGAGAATGTCTTAAGACCTTTATCCCTCAATATCCCTTTAAGTTTCACCAAACATTTAGCCATGTTACTTTTAATGATTAATGAGGATTCTCCGCTTTTGCGAATAATTAGACCGAAATGATTACGATTACCCTGTCGAGTCCAGAATACTTGACCTGTGTCCATGACTCCGACCTTCGGTAATTTTTGGAATTTCTTTAGAGATCGAGATCCCGAATCACAGGGATCTCCGTTTCCATTTAGAAAATAAACCAAATTATCATTCCTATATTCGAACGAATCTTTGATACGAATTATATTGTAATTATTACTCTCAGTGGGGAGGCCTGCACTGGAATTTATAGATTTATTAACATTATTTTCCACATCGGACCCATCCGTGGATTCCGACTCATCGGAATCTTCGGAGGAATCAGACTGGGTATCAAGATCCAATCGAGGTGGCGGATCCTCTAGATCTAACTCCTCTTCGGTCGGTATCTCTTGACATTTACGCGGCCTGCCCCTCTTCCTAGGGACTACCGGGTTTTCTGTGGAATTAAACTAAGAGACTCGATGGGGAGGCCTGCATCGGGTGTTGAATTAATATTAGTCTCAGTGGGAAGGCCTGCACTGGAATTAATGAATTCATTATTATTTTCTTCCACATCGAACTCATCCGCGAATCCCAACTTATTGGAGTCCTCAGAGGAATTCAATGGTGTATCAGGATACAATCGAGATGTCGGATCCTCATGATTCAACTTATCCTCGGTCGAAATTTCCTGACACTTCCGCGGTCTGCCCCTTTTCCGGGGACCACCGTGGTTCTTTGTGGACTTGAGCTAAAGGACTCGATGGGAAGGCCTGCATCGAGTGTTGAATTATAATTAGTCTCAGTGGGAAGGCCTGCACTGAGTTTTGAATTGAGATTCTGTTTAGCTTGTTGGGCTCGTGTAGTGACATTAATTGGATTCGGGGCATTTCGAGAAAAGGCGTCGGCATTTGTATTGACTTTACCGGGTTTGTAGACCACCTTGTAGTTAAAATCAGTGAGACGGAGACGCCATTTGAGTACGCGGAATTCCCTTCTGTTGCCGATTTGAACCAAACGAGAGGTTGGTGGTCAGTGACAATGGTAAACGAGCGCAAATACACATACGGGCGAAAATGTTTCACTGCTTGAACCATCGCTAACGCCTCTTTTTCGTAAGTATCGTAATTCAACTCGGGTCCTCGCAGGACTCGAGAATAATATGCTACCGGTCGGTCTTTACCGATTTCTCCCTGAGACAACACCGCTCCGATGGCATACCCTGATGCATCGGTGGTGATAATAAAAGGTTTAGAAAAATCGGGGTATTGTAAGACCGGAGCTGTGCAGAGCTTTTCTTTCAATATCTCAAATGCAGTCTGAGCGGGCTCTGACCATTTGAAATCAATATCTTTTCAAGCAATTTAGTTAACGGTTTTGCGATGTAGGAATATTTTTCGATGAACCTACGATAATAACCCGTTAAACCCAGAAATTCGCGAACGTTTCTCTGCGTTTTAGGAACTGGGAATTCCCTTACTGCCGTTAGTTTAGCGGGGTCAGGTTTCAAACCTTCCCTACTGATAATATGGCCTAAATAATGGACTTCCGGACGAAGAAACGCGCATTTATCGGGCTGTAGTTGTAAATTTGCTTGTCGAAGCCTGGTCATTAATTGATCGATCTTTTGAGCATGATCTTCAAGATCACGAGCGAAGACAATAATATCATCTAGATATACAAAGAGTGCTGTACCCTGTAATCCAGTTAAAACAGAATCCATCAACCGCTGGAAGGTCGCCGGAGCATTTTTCAATCCAAAAGGCATTCGGAGATATTCCCAATGTCCTTGAGGCGTGGAAAAAGCTGTTTTATGACGATCTTTGGGATCCATTTCAATCTGGTTATATCCAGAAGCTAAATCGAATACAGAAAAATATGACGACTCTCCCAACTGATCCAATATATCAGTGATATTCGGCAATGGATATGCGTCGGTGATAGTTTCGTCATTCAGGAGTCTAAAATCTATCACCACGCGCCAACGTTTATTGCCTTGAGAGTCGGCCTTCTTCGGAACTATCCACACTGGACTATTGTATGGAGATTCCGAAGGTGTTAATATGCCGGTATTCAAACCCTCTCTCACTTGTCTATCTAATTCTTCTTTTAAAGCTTGAGGAATTCGATATTGTTTGACAGTGACAGGGCGATCGCTAGTGGTGGGTATCCGATGTCGGTATTTACCGGAAGAACTTAATTGTTCCCCAGGTATATAAAATCTATCGGCATACTTCCTTACCAGTTCTTCTACATGAAATTTTTCCTCCTCGTTGAGATAGTCTAGATGCAACAAGGGTTTGACTTTTTCGAATCTTTCTAGATCCGGAGGATTATTTACAATGTTAAAAATAGGTTTTGTAATATCGAATCGGGCATGAATGTCTTTAAGAGATGAATCTTGAGTCTGGGCTATCTCAACTTCGCGAATAGCCAGAGTCGGGATTTTTACAGCCACCTCCTTTTCGGTGGTATTATAAATCTGGAGGTATGCGCGGTTCTTATTACTGACTTTAACTAAACAGTTACCAGCGAATACTCCTTTACAGATTTTTAACTTAGGTATAGAACCTTCCCGAACCTCTGGATTCTGAACGTTTACGAAGAATGTCGATTCACTCCGAGGTGGAACATACATTATACCGTTTTCGATCCGATTGGCTTGGCGAAAAGGGAATTTTTCACCATCCATTTTCAATATTTTATTTTTATAATCAATTTTCGCCCCGTGGGTCTCGAAGAATTGCGATCCCACTAGACCAGCATGGGGTATTACCATGTCGTCTGGGACTATATGACACACCGTCATCTTTCCAAAGAGTCTAATTTTAATGCTTCCTAGAGTGCTAATTGGAATATTAGCTATTCCGTGTATTTCTATTATATCGTTCCTATCTATTTGATTACTATTTTCTATAAACTTAGCTTTAATTAGATTGGGTGAAGCCCCGGAGTCCAACATCATAACGACGTCGTCTCCACCGGGCGTCTTGCCCGCTACCGCATAGGGTAGATTATCTATATCTACGCTAACATTCACCTTGTTTATTCGGAATCTTCCTCGGGGGATGGTTCCACCGAGAAGTTCACCGAACGCTGAGGTCGATTGCTCTTGCCCGCATCCTGAGGAAAAGAAGCATTAGTCTGTATAGGGATAGGAGGATTGTTGACGTTCGGCATAGTGAAAGAGTTATTATTAGGGAAAGGAGTATTATTAATGAAAGGAGGGTTGTTAGGGAAAGTATTAGGGAAAGGGACGTTGTTATTGTTTGGCGCATTATTCGCGAAACGCCGGACAGCGCGACATTCATTGGTATCATGCCCGCCGGTATTATGATATTCACAGAATTTATTTGAATATTGGTTGAAATTTTGGAATTGGCCCATGTTTTGGCCGAAAAGTTGGTATGGGTTTGGTTGGGGGACTTGGTTTTGATTTGGGGAACTAAGGTTAGGAAATTGGGCATTTTGGTTGAAATTTTGATTCGAGAACTGATTGACGTTCGGGTTACGTGTTTGTTGATTGAATTGAACCGGAACCGTTCTTTTATATGGATTCGTAGGACAGTACCTCGCGGTATGCCCATGATTTCCACATAACTGACATTTAATTCGCGCGTATGGATTATTTGGAGTGATTGAATTTATTGGAGCACATTCTTTGGCCGTGTGCCCTTTTGCAAAACAAATTTGACATGTAATCTCCGGACAGTTCTTGGCAAAATGTCCCGGCTGTTTACAATTATTGCACGTATTTGTATAAGCTGCTAAGTTTAGATTACTAAAATTTAGGTCTTGGTCCGAAGTTTGGTTTTGATTTTGATTTTGTTTGTTTTTATTTTTCTTTTTATCTTTTTTAATTTCGGGGTTGTTAAGAGTGGGAGAATCGGTTGAGGATGGTAAGGTGAGGGTTACGGGTTGACCTTCGCTCCTTTTTCCCTCGTCCTTTTTTTGATTATTTTTGTTGGGGTCGCGGCGCATCTCTTTACGAGCATTTAATTTTTTTTCTATGCTAATGGCTTTAGTGAGGGCTTCATCTACCGTAGCGCATGTTGTCATACGCTGATCTATTTCGTTATTTAAATTCTGTGTGAAACAGTTGGCGATAGATAGTTCAATTTTGGATTCAAAATCGGTTATAGCCGCCTGTTGCAAATTAGGATTTTCAACTTTGTAACACTCCAGAATTTCACGACCTTTCCTCCGGAGTCTATTCACAAATTCGACCACAGACTCCCCTTCTTTTTGGTACATTCGTCCGAGTTCACCCTGAAGCTGAAAGAGGGTTTTATTCGGGATGTAAATTTTTTTTAGTGCCGTCGTTAAAAGAGCGATCGTGGCTGGAACCTCAATGTTAAGGGAAGTTTTGACCTTGCTACCTAATTTGACTCCATATATGAGTTTTGCGAGGTTTCCTTCGGCTACGTCCGGCAGAACGGACTTTGCTTCTTTACAACAGTTCAAGAAGTCTATTAGTTCGTTGGGATTGCCGTCGAACTTCGGTACAAAGGACAACGCATCTGACAAGGAGATATTTTGATTAGGTGCGATCGCCATAATGACGGGCCTTGGGTCGGCCGGTTGAATTTCGAAAACGTCTGGAGCAACAGGTCCTATTTGGGGAGGGTCAATGCGGATCTCAGGTGGAACGAATACACGAGAAGCGATCAAGTTGGGTACTTCTGGAGGTGGCAACAATGGATTTGCAACTCTGGAGCTTCCCACTGAACTTTCTGGACGTAAAGGATCGTCCTCGTCGTCTGAAATCTCAGGTTCGTTTAAAGTATTACCTAAACCTGAATCTATGGTAGAATCACTGAATTGGAAATTACGAGGTTTACGAGTTACTGGCGGCAATCCTTCGGAAAAAGGCGCAGTTCCCTGACCTCTCAGAGAATACGGTTTCTTGGGGTCATCATTGGACATAGAGACTCAATATTCAGAAAAAGGTAGTCAAACAACAAAAAGTGGATTTTAGTGCCTAAAGACTAAGATTTCAAATGAGCTAGTACACTTATGAGGTGTTCTCAAGTTACCAAGGTATGTTTGATGGGGTTTGGATTGATACAGTGGAATCAAGGTTTCGAATCCTATACTATTCAAACGATTAATTGTTTAGTTGAATCAATTTCAAATGGACAAACGTTTTATAAGTATAAGTTTAAATAATATTGTAGGTTAATAGTAGAATTAGTAGAGAAATATGTAAAAACTATTAAAATGTTTAAAAATTAAAAATTATAAAAGATCTCAAAGCGTTTTTTTTCTTTTTACTGGTTTGCGTTACTGGGTACGTAAAGACCCAATGGATCTGATCGAGGGAATTGAACCCGTTGAACAATGGTATTATCTTCAATTTTTTCACCGTTAGTGTGTAATATCGCGATTAAAATTTTTCCTTTAAATGCTCGTTCTTCAATTACCCGCGGTCTTTTCTTTTGAATTAGTTCTAATTCTTTATTTAATTCGTCTAAAACATTCGCAATTTTATCCTCTAATTGGTAGTGTTTTCTCCAATATTGGAGCCTTCTGCCCGATCTTTTGCTTCTGCCAGGCATAAGGGGTGAAAATGTTTAGAAAGAAATAAAGAAAACAGAACGCTCGTTCAAACGTCAGGTTTTTGAAAAAGGGCTATTACCGTCTGCAATAGCAGAATTTAGAAAAGATGGTTGGTACACTCAAGCGGAACGCTTGTTCGCGCGCCAGGCTTGACTATACCGAAAAAGGTAAAAGAAAGAAAAAAATAAAACCAGTTAAATTACTCGAGTCCCTGTTCGAGCGCCATTTTTATGTTACGTCTTAGCGTAATTTTTAAATTATTTATTTTAATCCAGATCATTTAAGATCTATAGATTGGGATCGGGAGTATTTTAGCTGGTTTTAATTTTAGAAGTAATAAGACTTGGGTTGCAGTTAATACATATATTGTAAAATGAAAAGTAAATAAATGTACAATCAAGTACGTTTTACAAAAGTTATTACAAAAAAATTATTATAAGGTTGATCGGAACGTATGATTTGACACAATATATAAAAAAAAAACAATGATTTCTAAACGCTCTGAGATCAGGAAACGTAACTTTACAATACCTGTACTATTTGGATAATCTCTGGGGATGAACCTTGAATAGGAAATCTAAAGATAATTAACTCACTATTTTACTCACTATTCACAAAAGAGACGAAAGAGTGTTTTACGCAGTGGGAAGGCCTGCACTGGTAAAAATAAAATTTAGTCTGAGTCTGTGTCAGAGTCGGAAAATGAACTGAACTGAATAGAATCTATTCTCCAGAGAGTCCCATAGTTTTAGTTTTTTTTGGGGGGTCCTAGCTTGTGGGTCCTAGAAGGGACGATTTCCATCCAATAGAAAAGGACTTTTTCCACTCTAGGCCCCTTCTCTTTAGGAAAAGCGGCCAGGTCACGCCCTTATGCAAGCGGATGGGTATGCGCACCTACGCATCCACTTACATATATTTTAGTTATTTGTAAAATTTATTTATAATAATGCTATTTTAGTTTTAATGATATTTTTAATTTGATCAGTTGTTACTTATTTTAGTTTTATCTATTACTATTGAATTTGTTTAGATTGTTGGGATCTGTTTTGTCGTATTTATTAATTATTTTATAAATTTTCTTTTAATCATTTATTATTGCATTTTTTATATATATTATTGCATTTTTTTAATATTTATTATTTAAAATTTTATCTCAGTAAGATTTCGTTATTTAAATTTTATTATTTTCAAATTCTTTAAACTTTATCTTACTGAGTAAATAAATAAACAGAAACCAACGGAATTGATAAATTTTAAACATCTGGAAAATAAGTTTCTCTTCTATGCGTCATTTTTTTTTCGTTTTAGCCTAAGTACACAAGATGGTAAAGATATTTTTCCCTTATCCTTTTACATAAGGCCCTATTTATTTTATTTTTATGGCTTTCCTTTGAAATAAAGGTAAAACTAAAATTTAATTTTTTTTTAAGTATTTTTCTGGGAAAAATATCTTAGTCTTGCGTATGTCTTCACTTTAATGACCCTGGCGTCACTAAAGCGAGTATTCTAGATACTATTTAATGTATAAAAAGAAATATTATATTTTATTTCTAAGGTCGCTCAAACAAAATTATAGTCATTGAAATATAATTTATTTTTAAATATTTTCAAAGTTCCTCAGGACGTAACAGTGGAAAAATGGGGTACCCCCAAAATTTCGTAAGAAAATTTTTTTTTTCCAAAAAGCTCTTTCAGCTTCCTAAAATATATTTTAAAGTCATTTCTTACAGTTTAAAAGAAAAAAAAATTTTTTAATTAAAAAAACAAAAAAAATTTTTTTTTTCTAACTTTTCTTACAGTAATTTTTATCGTCATTGAAATAAAATGCATCAAATTTTTTTCACATCTACGATTACTTTTTCTAAATTTTTAAGTTCCTCTGCTTTTACAAATGAATAATTAAAAAAAATCGGGGAGTCATTGGTTCACATGCCAGCTTTCGAAAATCAAGTTCTAATCTCGATCTTCACATTTTTAAGCCATCCTAGGGAACTAGTTTTAATATTCCTACGAGGATATCTGCTCTATGTGTGTGTGTATGTGAGTGTAAACCTCTTAATGTGTCAGTATCTCTTTACACAGAAAAGAAAAATTCTCTTGACTGGAGAACGAAAATTCTGGGTTCAAGAAAATTTTCAAGTGCCTGAAGGAAGACTGAAGTTGTGTTGTCTCCGAAAATGTAAAAGCAGCCTCCTTTTCTTGAAATTCTATTCTTGGTGGAAGTAATTTTTCTCTTAATTCAAATTATCATAAATACTTGATGCAATAAATTTCTTACATTTTGGATTCAAGATTTTTAGAGCTACTTTAGGGAAGCAAAGCCACCTTACTTCAGTTGAGAAAAAATTTTCTCACCTTGGAGAAAAATACCCTTTTTCTCTCTTTGAATATTTGATACCCATTTTATATTATTTTTAGCGTGCAATTATACATATTAGAATGAAAAAAATGATATCTAACATTATTTGATCTTCTCCCATTTGATATGTTAATCAATAAAAAATATTAATAAAAATTTACTTCTTATCTTTTATATTTAATTTTTGGAGCAAAGAGGCTGAATTTTCTCAAAACAAGAAGATTTTCCTTTGACTTAAATAAATTTTCTTGGATCAAGATACATATTTTTAAAGCTAAAACAAGAGAGTTAATTTTGAGTTGGAATAAGTGAAATTTCTTTGTGTCAAAGAAAATTTTTTTTCGCACAAAATAAGAAAATAATAATAGGAAGAACAATATTTTCTTGGCTCAAGTGAACCTTTTTTCTGTGTAAACTAACCATTCTAAAAGAATGTCTTTTTCAAATAACTTCGAAATTTATTCTCGGATAATTTTTGATGTCATAATTTAACTATCAATGCTCAGAAAACTGTGTCAGAGGCCGCCAATTTCTTCAAAATCATTTGGTGGGCTTGTGAGACATTTAATTTAAAAAGTAAGATCTTCAGGCCTACAAGATCATTCAACGAAAAAATTTTCCTGAATCCTTAAACCAAGAAAGAGAGTGCAAAAAAATTACGAATGTTTTTTTTCGTGCTATTGCTTTGAATTGCGTGAGAACTATGTCTAAAAAATTTTTCACCGGGAGATCCAAAAATTAGAATCTTCTCAAGGGAACTCTTTTTTTTATATTGATATTATTTTTACTCAAGCGAAACCCGTCAAAAATTACTACAAAATTAAAAATTTTTTTTTGCTACCTCAATTTTTGTTAGGAGTATATTGCGTCAACTATAACAATGTTTCTTTTTTGGGTGATTTGTTCATCTCTCTGGGTTCTTTCGTAGACTTATCGATAAGAAAATATTATTTTTTTAACGACATTTTATTTTCGGATAATGAAATTTTTTTTTCACTTTTTCAGGGGGTACCCCATTTTGCCCGCAAAAAAAAAAATTTTTTTCTACGGCAACTTGAAATTTGATTATTTTCCTTCAATTACGACTGAAAACGAGAAAAATCAGCATATTTAAGTCCTTAAAATCATAACGGTTTCTTAAGTACCCCATTTTGCCCCCCCCCTCCCCTAATTATTTTTTATCTTGAAAACAATTTAAATCGTCCTAAAAATTTCTTTAATTTAATGATTTTGCATTATTTCCTGTACATAGTTATGACTCAATAACATTATATCACGATTTAAAAAGGCTAACAATATCATTATAATTTTATGCAGATATGACCATCATTAAATTTTGAATTCAATTCAATATCATTATGATTTCATAATGAAATTATGTTAATATCATCATGGAGATACTATCCTAACGAATTTCCAACAGTAATAAAAAATTTTTTTCTTGAATTATGAATAAAAGGTAACAATATCATAATTAATTTGAAGAATTATGAGCTTCATAATGATATCATATCATTTTTACACGGGTAAGTTGGAAATTTTGGTATGTTTTAATTATTTTGACTGAGGATATGAAAAAATTATAGGAGACGTTTTTTGTAGGGAATTTAATTTTCTATAAAAAAGGTCTTACAATTTTTTGTATCTTTTATATCACCCAAAATGTTCAATCAAAACAATTTTTTTTAATTCAGTGTAAGTTCTTAAAATTATCAAATTGATGGAAATTTTTCTCCGTTTTGATAAAAATAATTATTTTGACTAAAAGATCCAAGATATGAAAAAATTATGAGACTTTTTTTGTAGGAAATTAAACTTTCTACAGAAAAAGTCTTACACAATTTTTCTATATCTTCAATATTTTACCCAAAACTTCAAAAATGATTATCAAATTCAAGTTTGTGATATCGACGTTATAATTAGCAAATTGTCTGACTCCATTTTAGAGAATCTTCCATTTGTACGGAAAAAAAATTAGTTCAAAATTTATTATTACTTTAAAAAACAATTTAATATCTAATAGAGGTATAATATTTTGGTTTAGATCATTCAAATAATTTATAATTAGACTATTGCTACATCAAAATGTTAAAAAATCACCCTCTAAAAAATAAGGAGTTAGACCAATTGCTAATTAGACTGTCGATATAATTATAGTTATTATTATTATTATTAATAATTATTTTAACACAAAAAATTAACACTAAGGACTAATACATACCTCTAGTGTATCTAACTCCAGGCTTACTGTAGCTCGTGACTGTATGCAGCGATGCACCGCCACTGTGTCACGATTTATCGTTTTCCCTCTACTCAGCGCGGATCCCTGAGTCAGACTCTCCTTTTCGATTGAGAAAAGCCGGGCCCAAAAACTCGTTTTTTATCAACCACTCCTGCACCACCACCATTTTCTCTACCTGTACTAGTATGTGTATGGGTTGTTTCTTTATTTCATTTTTTATTATACTTTATTTGGACTTTTATTCTCGGCTTACCCCCGGAGAGATTCGGTCCCGTAAAATAGACCGGGACTGGTTTGAAAATTATTTTTAAGCAGCTGTCTAAGTCATACCCGCTACATTTATTCAATTTGATTTTACATTGAAGACTAAAATAATCCAAAAAATAATTATTATCAATTGTCAAAAATGATTAGCGATTTTTGCAAAAATTTCCATCATCAAAAATAAAATTTTACATTATTAATCATTGATTTTTTTGATATTCAGGAAATGACGTGGCAGAAAAAAGTTTGCGCACTAAAGGTAAGAATAAAAAAAAAAATACGGGGGTAGTTAATTACAATTACGGAAGATATATCAATGGTGAATGGTGAGTTGGCACGTGTGTTGCCGTAATTTAATCAATAGGACACATACGAAAGGCTTTAACCACACAAATAATAATACCCTATTAAAATTGTTTCACACGGCAGGCAGAGAATGACCATGACCAACAACCAACAATGATTATTCTTGTGATTTGCTATATTGGTTAGCATTCAGCGACAGTTGCCTGGCACGGCCCATGTTATGCTGTGTTATGCTGTGTTATGCTGTGCTATGCCGTGTGTGCTTTTACTTGAGATGTGATGTGATGCTTGGTTGATACCAAGACAGGAGAAATGATGGCTCTGCTTCAGTACAAGTGGTTGTACGTACAACACATAACACATAACACATAATATATAGCATATAACATATAACACACGACAGATAACTGGCTGGTGTGAGTACAGGAATTACCGTTACACGCACGAACATCCTCTGAATCTATTGACTGATGATCAACGGAACGTTGACAGACCGACACTTTACTTTTGCTTGCTTCCTTGGTACTTTTATTATTATTATTATACATCAATGATTTTTAAACGGTTTTAATCCTACAAATATTTAAAAAAAAAATTTTTTTGAGTCTCATATTTTATCCAAAATTAAAATTAATAGAATAAAAATAAAAATAATAAAAATAAAAATAAAAATAATAATAATAATAATAATAATAATAATAATAATAATAATAATAATAATAATAATAATAATAATAATAATAATAATGAACAACTTTCAGCCGTTACTTATTATTATTATTATTATTATTATTATTATTATTATTATTATTATTATTATTATTATTATCATTATTAAAATTTTACGGAAAAAAAATATTCGAATTTTTTACTTAAAGTACAAAAAAATACAACACCGAAAAAAAAGGCTTAAAAATTTTTTACACAAAAAAAAAATTAAATTAAATAAAAAAAAAAATTTTTGAACTAACAAAATAATTTTCATTGTTTTGAATCAAGACGAAAAATTCTTGAATCAAGTAAAACTAAGAAAAATTTCTTAAATTAAGAATTTTTCTACTCAAATCAAGAAGATAAAGTTCTTCAAAATTATTTACTTGATTCAAGTAAATTTTTTTTTCTGTATAGTTACTGCTTTAAAATAGAACAGATTTTAACAAAAATCTAATTATTTAACCCGTATCCTAATTACTAAATGTGATGGGAGCAAATATTAATTTTTATAATTCATATAATATCAGTAAATTTAAAACATAAGTAATATAAATAATCAAAGATGATCTTACATGTTTTTAATAATAATAACAATAATAATGATAAATGATAAGCAAAAAAAGAATCATGATTTACAGTGGGTTTAAAAATTATTATTGAACTTAATCAGTGCGAATGAGCCCAGTGCAATGAAGTGAACGATACGTCTTACATATATACAGAGTATCTGCAGCGACAGTACGCCGGCTTCTCTGTATCAATTAAATGCAGTACAACATACCAGGAAACGCTTAACAATTATTATCGTCTGGCCCACATTAGTACTGACTCGGACCCTCCATTACACTTTAATCTTCCGTCTCTGTTCCTCCGCTTCATTTTATTATTACACACATAATTCCTCCTATCATAATCAGTTCTTCACATTGATCATTGAGTGTGTTGGTCATCTGTTTTATTTTATGAATTGTCAATCGCAAGTTGTGTATTGAACAGATTTATGGCCGACTAAAAGCTCGAGCTCTGATAGCGTTAATTTTATTTCATTTTATTTTATTCATCAGGAAAATAATTTAGCGGCTGAGTTTCTCTGTTTCTGATTGAGATATGGGCTGGCTGTCATGAATATGTTCGTGTGTGTCATGCAGGAGAGATGCGAAGCTTATAAATGTATATATTTATACCTGCCTCGGCACTTAATCTTCTTTGAACGCCCAATTTATCTGGGGAGACCCAGGAATGCCTTTTTTAGCAAACGGCAAATAGAAAACATGACAAAAAATACAAATAATGTTTAAGTGTGGAGATTTTATTTTTTTTATAATGATCATTGTCAGTTTATTGGATTTTTTTCAAGTTCAATTGAGGGTCGTTTATTGAGGATTGAATTTTTATAATTAGCGAGCAATTCAGCCGATAAAATTTTGAAAAAATGCCAATTGGTGAAGAGACAGACCACCGACAGGCAATGAGAATTGATTTGTTTGACGCACAATGAATTTATTTTGTTCAAACTAACAATGCGTTTAAATTGTTGGGCGTTTATGAGATTTATCGAGATCGAAAATCGGAATTTGCTTTTTTTATTTTTTTTACTATTCAAAAAAATGTATTTTTAATATGATAATAATGATAATTATTATGTCTGTTAAGATCCAAGATTAAACATAAGATATAAGTATTTAAGAGGGATACGGATCAAGAAAGAATACTTTATAGCCATATTAAAGCAAATTTTTAAGGGAGTTGGGAAAGAACGGATAGGGGAAAGGGGGGGACCTACTCAGTGGGAATTTTTCCGTAATTGAAAAAATAATCAGACAGCCCAGACTGGGAATCGAACCCAGATCTCTCGGTTACGCGCCAAGGGCTCTACCAGTTAAGCTATCCGAGACAAGTACTGACTACTTTATTCAGTCACGTATATAAGACCCACCGAGAATACTGAAAATGATACTGAAAATGATTGGAAAGAATACTGAAAATTTTTTTAGCTTTGCTTACTATTATTCTTTTTTAATTTTTTAAACTATATTATATTTTAAAAAAAATCTAAAATCTAATAAAAATTAAATCACAAAAAATTTCCAAAACATCCTTCAACTTTTAAACACCAACTTGCCTTCATCCTATTAGTTCGCACTAAAAAAATCAACCCTACACTGAGAAAAAAAAATACTTTTATTAAGAAAATTTTCTTGATATAAGAATTTATGTTCTTGAAAATTTTCAAGAATATATATTCTTAGCTCAAGAAATTGTTAAATTGATTGAAATAATGTTTACTTAGTTTAAATAAAGCTACACTGATAAAAAAATTGACTTGACTCAAGAGCCAAACTCTTGAACCAAGAATACCATTTTGAAGAAAACGATTTTCTTGAGTCAAGAGAATAAATTCTTGAGCTAAGAAATTATTCTTGGTCTAAGAAAATTTTCTTGAGTCAAGAATTTATTCTCTTGACTCAAGAAAATCATTTTCTTCAAAATAGAATTCTTGGTTCAAGAATTTGGCTCTTGAGTCGTTATTTTTTTTATCAGTGTACACGGAAAAAAGAAAACTCAAAAAATTACAGTATAAAATCGGTCCCGTCGTAATCAAAACTAGAAAATTTACAGTTTGAAATAACATTTTTCTAAATTCAATTTTTTAATTTAATATTCAGAGCTTTCATTGTAAATATTACATTCTACAATGTAATTCTTATAAAATCTGTAATATTTACAATCTGAAACTGTAATTTCTTCTCTTCAGAAATTAATAATTATTAATAATAGAATATTTGATCGTCAGTGAGTTTCTTGAACCAATAAATTGGTAATTGAGTAAAAGTATTTTTTTTTCTCAGTGTACCTTGAACTTTCCCAAATTCTCCCCTTAAAAGCTTCCCTGCGTATCTCAAATCCAAAAACCTCGACCTTTCTACATGGAGGGAGTCGACAGCCCTCCAACCCTACGTCTAGACACAAAACCTTGACCACCATAACATAAAGTTTCGAGTTTCCAGGAACAATAACACGAATTAGCTCCCGGGCATGGGAAAGAATTTCCTTAATGTAAAAATTCAATGAAAACCCGCTCTTTTGTAGGTTGTCCTCATCAAAACTTTTCTCCCTTCTTTTTCAGTCAAGCGTTGCTCTGGTTGACAATCAATTGAATTATTTATGATCCAATGGTGTCTGATACGTATCCGGAATTCAAAAATTTCATTCTCACAAGTCTTGAGTTTCACCAGAAGCAGCAGAAGCAGAAGCAGAAGCAGAAGCAATTCACTTCAATTGAGTGTTTATGTCGTTCTTTTCCACTCGTGTTCATGTTCATGTTGATGTTGATGTTCCTCGTACCTCGTATCAGTAAAAAATATAATTATGCATGACGTAAGTAATTTTCTCGTGTATGCATGTGCTGTTTAATTTTATTTTGATTTCTGGAGAAGACACACTGGCTTACATTAAATTGAGCGCAAGTGAGCACATAACAGGCACGAGTAAAAAGTAAATTGATGTAACCAGCATTATATATATATATATAGCTGGATAATGGTGTGTTGATGTTGATCGGACTCTTTCATAAACTGCAATGACAGCCGACCTTGTATAATGACGTCATTAATCTGTCTAGACGCGATCCACTGAGTTTGAATGTGCTCTCGCAATACTTGACTCTATTCCATTAAATTTGACAATCAAGAGCTTCGTCGGTAGCGGAGGAGAAAGGAAAAAAAGCTCACTCGCCATCGGCAGATTTGTTGAGGAAAGAAAAACAAAGTGAAGAAAGTTACTTCACAGAAAATAAAAATAAATAAATAAGTTGGTTATTTGCAGAGTAATCTCCACTGTGTTTCGTGTTCAGTTGGCGGAGGCTAGATTGGTCGGCAAGCAGACTGTGCCGGCGGTCTGGTCCAAATTGAAGCACAATCGATTTAACGAAGCAAATCACGACTGTCGAGGGCCAAGGGCGGATCTCTTAACTCTCTGATTCACCTGCTGGCCCCAGAGCGATTGTCCGAGTTGGGTCAAAGTTACAATGTCATGTTCATGTCAGGCCTCTGCAGTTTAACCCAATCACTTCGCACTTGGCTTGCTACTTTTTTTCTCCTTTCTTCTTTCTTTTTACAGATGTTTAAATTGACCAAAATTTTTTATCGTGTCCATTATTAAAAGGTTATATATACGCTCTTAGAAGGCCGAAAAATAGATTTTTTAATTGTTTCCTCTGAAGAGATTTTTTTCATTGATTAATATCAAAATTGATATACATATATTAGTGATTTTGAACTTTATTAAGTTATTTTTTTCTACAAATAATAATTTTTCTAGCTCCTGTAGACAATTTTTGGAAAGATATATAAAAAAGGTTACTTGCAGTGAGTACGATATCTTCAGTTCGATATTTTCTATTAGTAATTAATCGAAGAAAATATCAACATATCTAATTTTAACAAATTGGCAGTTTGACAAAAAAAAAATATAAAATATTTCCGTAATTATTAATCCTTGGGTCAATTACTGGAAAACACAGTCAAAAAAATTGTTTCGAAATTAGGGACTGATTTTATCAGCCGTTTTTGATAAATCTTGCTTACCGATTTTAAAAATACAGTTTTGAGAAAAAAACATTTAAAGTTTTCAGCCTCAGCCCCATTTTATGCGACACGCTCCAAAATGATTGTACAAAAATCCTTATAACTTCGAAAACACTTGTCCAATTAACATGAAATTTTCTTTGTACATCCTTAAAGATATCTATACTTAAAAAATGAATTAAAAATAAATTTTTAAAAATTCTAACTGCGTATAATCTTTTTTTGCCCTCCGGGCGGAAAGTGGCAACTTTCGTCCCGCTGCGCTAAACAAAGTTGCCGCTTTCCGCCTTCGTCGAGGAGAAAATAGTATACCACGGCAGTAAATAAGAAAGCCTCAGATCACATGTTTGTCAACCTCGGCTTCGCCTCGGCCGACAATTACATGTGATCTGAGACATTTCTTACTTTACTTCCCTAGGTGTGTAATATAATAATTAATAAAAGAAAATTTTCTCTGAAAAAGCATAAAAGCATCCCTGTAAAAAATTACCGGCTGTTAATCAACAGTAAGATTATTAAAATAGTAAAAGCCAGTCCAGCGATTGTGAAAAAAATCTGAGAATGGTTACGCAACAAACCTCTACTCGATCGGTCTCTCATATATTTAATTCTGCATTCGAGCTCTTTACTGCTAAATTATTTATACTGCGATTAGATCGCGCGAAAATGTTGGTTACGCGATATGCAATGACAGCTGACCAACGAGCAGAAAAAAGGGTAGATTCGTATGCTGAATTTTAAATTGTCTACTAGTTGTGTGTCGTATGTCTTATGTACTACAAACTATAAGCATATTATGAATTGCAATTTATTTATTCAGCGCATGGAATAACCGGCAATAAAAATATTCCATGAAAATTTATTGCCGATTAAAATTCATTTAGAAAGGCTCTATTTGGATAAAAACGACCTCTATACTTAATTAATCATCTGTCGATATGTATTGTATGTATTATGTCTCATACATCTACAAGCATATTACATATTTAATATTACACATGTTTATACATTGATATTATAAATATGTTTATGCTAAAGTCGAGTATATTAAAAAATAATACAGTGATGGACGACTGTGTCTTGTGTCTCAGGAGACTCATCGCTGATGTGTGGAATCTGTCTATGTCTAGTGTATACATACAGCTTAGCTGTTACTATTACGCGGCAAACGCGTATCGGGCGCGAGGCCACCAGTGCATTGTCACCATCATGCCATCCCACACTTGACAACTCTGTTGGGCATGAGATATACCAACACGCTCCACATATTACGTTCATCAGTGTAGATAGCTCACAGAACATCTCTCTGCTAATATATGTATATACAAGCTAAACTACTTTTTTCATTTTTACTTTCAAAGGCTTTTATCACACACAACAACAAACCCTCGTTTTATTTAATCCTTTTTATCAAGCATTCTTCTATAATTATTGTCAAGGATTTTTACCCTCGTTTGAAAAGTATAGATTTTCATGGTAATGTAAAACCTAGACCATAAAACAGAGTGATAAAAATAGGACAAAATAGCACCTGGAACTTATTTTTAGACTTGCGAGAAGAAATAAATGATCTACGTCCTTAGATTTCTAGATGAAGAGGATCAACCAGCGAAGCTTTACAATGGGTTTAACTCTTAAGGAATGAGGAAATCGCGTATGTGCGATGACGACGACAAGGAATGAATACTAAAAGTCTGGGTTACCAGTGAAGTGAATTAGCTGCACATCTTCACTTAACTTTACATTCTCGCCCTGCTTATTTTATTTTCTTACTCTTTTATTTAAGCTGTAAATTTAAAATTCATGGAAAACTGTACATTCGAATGACACAAGGTGCATATTATTGTGTTTTCGTTCCTCGTTAATTATTCACCGTCAGAACAATAATTACGTACGTTGCAAATTATACAGTATGCATTACATATAAAAGCTTTTTTTAACATTTTGTGTTTCGGAAATCGGGACACGGATTGAACGGCAGTTCTTGCTGGATTACCATAAACCGACTTTCTTCAATTTTTTTAAATTTCAACTCATTTTTTTTCTTTTTCAGTGAATAGAAAATTTTTAAAATCAATTTTTTTATTTTTGTATGTAAATATGTACACAGAAAATTTAATATTAATTGGACAAGTATTTTCAAAGTTATAAGGATTTTTGTACAGCCATTTTGGAGCGTGTCGCATAAAATGAGGCTAAGGCTGAAAACTTTAAATGTTTTTTTCTTAAAACTGTATTTTTAAAATCGGCGAGCAAGGTTTATCAAAAACGGCTGATAAAATCAGTCTCTAATTTCGAAACCATTTTTAACTTCCCGCTAAGAAAATTTAAAATTTTCAAAAATCGGGAAGTTATTGGTTTTACCCCGTTTTTCGAAAATCGAGTTTTCATCAGATCTCAATGTTTTGAGGTCCTAGCAAGCTTTCCTGACTATTTCCGCGAGGGTGTCACTATGTCTGTGTGTGTGTGTGTGTGTGTGTGTGTAAATATGTAAACCTCTTAAAACTTTTGAACGGTTGAACCGATTTCGAATCGCGGTTGGTGCCATTCGAAAGAGCTTCACCAAACTTAGATTTCCTGATAATTTGAACTGATTCGGACCGATAGATTTTGAGAAATTTGGAGAAATCTCGAAAAAAATAGGAAATAAAATTTTTTCAGATGTGGTGTTTTTGGAATAACTTTTAAACGGCTTTACCGATTGATTCCAATAACTAATCAGCTCTCAACCTTGAAAACCCACGTCGATCGCCGCCAATCCGGTCAAAATCGGTTGATTCGTTCGAGAGATATCGTGAACGAAAGAAAACCGAAAAAAGTGTTTTTTCGGAGTTACTCCGAAATTTCTAGTTTGACCAATTGGAACTTAGAAATTCTTTATGAGGCTTAAGAAAGTGCGTAGAATGCCGCCAACCGCGTAAAAATCGGTTTATTCATTCAAAAGTTATTGCGGTTTGAAAATTCAAAAAATAGTGTTCTATGAAACTTCTATCAGACTTTTGAGCTCAAAGAGCCCAAAAGCATAGAAATGGTATTTTTTGAGCTCGGAGAGCTCAAAACAACACACAGATTGTATTTTTGAGCTCGAAGAGCTCGAAAAAAGCGGCCAGGTATTCACGGAACTAGCGGGAAGTTGCAGGGATGGCTTTTAGGGTCAACCGTTTTCCAAATTTTTTTGACTGTATTTTCCAGTAATTGACTTAAGAATTAATAATTACGGAAATATTTTATGTTTTTTTTGTCAACCCGCCAATTTGTTAAAATTATATATGTTGATATTTTCTTCGATTAATTACTAACAGAAAATATCGAACTGAAGATATCGTGCTCACTGCAAGTAACCTTTTTTATAAGACTTTCCAAAAATTGTCTACAGGAGCTAGAAAAATCATTATTTGTAAAAAAAAAAATAGCTTAATAAAGTTAAAAATCACCTAATATATGTATATCAGTTTTGATATACAGAAAAAAAAATTTATTTGAATCAAGTAAATACGGCTGCTCGATTTCAAAACACAGTAACTGACAATTTTAAGATATTAAAAAATTTTTCTTACCAAAAAAAAGTTTGCGCGCCTAATTGATAAAAAATTTGATTTATGAATAGAAAACCGAACAAAAACAGTTTCACTGTAAAAATCGCGCCAAGTCCACGTTCATAAGACTATTAAGAGAAAAAATTTTTTTTTTCTTCACAAAAGATATAAAATAAAAAAAATTGAAAAATCCAAGTAACCGATATGATTGTATACGATTTTCGAAAATTAAAAAATTTTGTTGTAAATTTAAAATTAAAAATTTTTGAACGTACTTGGTGTGCGTCATTGTGTATTTCAATTTTTTTGAAAGTCCTAGTAAATAAATTTTACGAATTTCATTAAAAGTAAAATATTTTGCAACCACGCACACCAAGTACGTTCCAAATTTTTTTTTTTTTAATTTTTAAATTTACAACAAAATTTTTTTTAATTTTCGAAAATCGTATACAATCATATCGGTTACTTGGATTTTTCAATTTTTTTATTTTATATCTTTTTGTGAAGAAAAAAAAAATTTTTTTTTCTCTTAATAGTCTTATGAACGTGGACTTGGCGCGATTTTTACAGTGAAACTGTTTTTGTTCGGATTTTAGTATTTTTGTAATTATAATAAAATTTACAATTGGTACCAACTTAAGTATCGCGTTGGCTGCATTTTTTATAGCAAACTATCCCTTTGAAGCTACAGTTTATGTAAAAATAATTCAAGCGCACCCTGGCGGATGTAGATGCAAGCCTTGAAATGTCTTTTTTCAACTGTAGTTTCCCATCTATTGGAGGATTACCATGTATTCTCGAATTATTTAGTCTGTGGCATGTCACTTTTTACATCGAAAAAAGTCAGGATCTAAATTTTTGCGTTGCTATAGTTTGTGTTGATTAAATTTAATAATTTCAAGCAGATTAATTGTTATGATCGACTATTATTAATTAATGTCAGTAAAATAAAGTATGAATTACTGTTATAATATACAATTTAGAAAAAAAGTACCGTAGTATTAAATAAAATTTGCAACCTCAAAATATCGTCCTGCTTACAGTAAACACAGTCGGTAGTCTGGCGCTCCGTTTACAACGGATTTGAACGGAACTTGGCGCCAGATTCTACCGAATCTGTGGATACTTGAATATAAATATTTTTTAAGAAAAAATACTTGAAATTAAAGTCTAAAAGTTATAAGAAATGCAGCAATACTAAAAAAAATCAGGTATAAAAATTTTGCAGTTACTGTGTTTTAAAATTGAGCAGCCGAATAGTTTTGAAGAATTTTGACTTCTTGATTTGAGTAGAAAATTTCTGAAACTAAGAAATTTTTCTTGGTTTAAGTAAATTTTACTTAATTCGAGAATTTTTTGTCTTAATTCAAGACAATAATACTCTTCAAAATTATTTTCTTGGTTCAAGAATTTCTCTTTTGATTCAAGTTAATTTTTTTTTCAGTGTATTAATCACTGAAAAAAATTTCTTCAGAAGAAATAATTCAAAAAAAGCTTTTTTGCCTTTTAAGAGCATATAACCTCGAGAATACATTTTTATGTTAAAGGACAATCGAAAAAAGTAAAAGTTCCTTTAATTAAACAATTGCGTGTGACTCGGACATTAGAATCAGTAATATACCTAAAAATTCGTATTTTATCTAGATTACAGCTAGAATATAAGTATATATTGAGATTAGAAAGGGTAGTATCCGGACAGAAGGTTAGTAAAATCAATAGTCGGTGGGTGGCCGGAGGTCTGCTGCTAGCTAGGGAGCTAGGTCGGCTAGCGACCTTTATTCAGGGCAACTGCATCATCATTCCCATTTTCATGCGTACTCTTGCCACTTGCTACTAAGTTATTGAGTGTGTGTGTTGTACGTGAGAGCCAAATGAATGTGTTGGTTAATGATAATGATAATGATAATACATCGCCGTCGCCATCATGCTGGTATTTGCGCACACACTTGATCTATTTTCACGGCGTTTCGTTTTCGCTTAGACTTGCGTCTTCCATATCCACAATCCACACTGGGAATGTGTGAACTGGATGCTGATGCCGAAACATAACTTGCCAAGTCATACCCAGTACAGCTGAATATTTAGTTGGTTGTGTTGAAGTTGAGATGAGACAGTTTCTGCTCGTTCCCAGGACCATTAGATCGAGCTATTTTCGTGTAGGAAGGAGTGGGCATGCGTGTACTCCATTCTAATATAACTGATGAGGATGTTTCCTGAATTTAGAGCTTGAGAAGTTAACAGCGATTCACTCACAAAACTCTGGATTTTCTTTATTCTTCTGGGAACTTAATTTGTTGGCAGTCAGAATCATTTTCGAAAAATTTATACGCAATTTTAATTCCTGGTTTTGAAAATTAGATTTATTTGTAGTTAACATTATTATTATCTTACCTTATTAGTCATCCCACCATATGGTGAACTGTTTTTGCGGTTTCAGATTCTTTTTTTAGCTCATAATTTTATGGGCCATTTAAAACTTTTTCACTTTCTGACAAGTACTATTTAGAATAAATTTAGACGAATTTATTTAAACAGACTTGCAGATCTTGAATTAAAGATTCCAAATTTTTTAAAGTTTTGTAAGAAAATTTATTCTTTTAAGCACTAATAGTTTAGCACTTATATTATGTACACTGGAATAAACCAGAAGATTCCGAAATTGCCAATTATTGGCCAACCGAAGTTAAAGCCATCAGGCTTACGAAAGAAAAAAAATATTTTCTCACATAGAAATAAATAAAAAATAAATAAATAAAAAGTATATTCCCATAGAGCATTTGTAGAGCGTCTAGCGAATAATAAAATGGGCTAATGGATACAAATGATCAACTGTGACATTAATACAAGTTTAATATTTTTATGTATCGGTCAGCTGACGTGTTAATAGATTCATATATATTGCAATTTCTAAAGTTATTTATATTAATGACCCTTATTTTTTTAAATCGCAAAATTACCTTTAATTTAAGATAGAACCAATGTGTCGCATTTGAGATACATCGTCATCAATCTTCATTATCACCTCCATTTCTATCCACTTAATTCGTCATGATATACAATCGTTATTAGTTAAGCTACTCTATTTCTTCTATCACCACAACTATCATTACAATTACTATTATTGTTATTTTTTTTTTTTAATTTTAATGTGATAAATATTCTAAGAAAAATTTTAATAATAATAATAATAATATATTAAGAAATTTTGTAGCCTTATTATCTATATTATTAAGAGAATAAGCGAAATTTTATGACCAATTCATTTATATGATAAAATAGGTTTTTATGGTTAAATTTGGAATCATTAGAAAGGTCTTGACTTTTATTTGTGCCTTTTCAAGGTTTCATATCATTCGTAGCAATAGTTAATTTATTATGATAAGTATTTAGGCTGCATTCGAAAATACTCTATCTCTAGATACATAATTAAGAAATTACCTTATATCTTGAGAACTATTGACATTTTTAAAGATATAAGCTCACCCCGACATTACACTCATCGAGACCTTTCATTTGAGTACCCACATCAATTTTTCATATATTTTATATATTTGTATATATTATATATATGTATATATTAAAAATATATCAAAAATGCATGTGGGTACTCAAATGAAAGCTCTTGATGATTGTAACATCGGGATGAGCTTATATCTTTAAAAACGTCAATATTTAAGAAAATACAGCGCAATTTAACAATAATCATTATTTAATAAAGCAAAATTTTATTTATTTATAGTTCACAAGTCACGGCAGTCGTATAGTGACTGCAAGGTTGCTAGCTATTATTATTATTATTATTATTATTATTATTATTATTGCTCTAATTTATTGCCAAGACGTGTTGAATAAATTGATCGGCATAATTCACCCGATTTGATAAGGGAAATATTCAGCATAAATTGAAATTGATAGACTCGTAGATATGTATCACCGATCATGTATTCGATTTGTATTTCTCAAGATTATTTCAATGAGATATATCCAGCCACTGCTACCTGAGCATGCCAATAAGTATTTTTTATTGACGCAATTATGAATTATTTATGTATAAAGTTCAATTCAAATCAATATATATTGATTTTTATTCGATATATAAATATCAGTCCATACCAGCTACGAGATACTAGCGATTTTACGCATAAATAAGTACATACTGTTTATTTGAATGATAATACATACCCCACTGGTGTGATGAAGTCCGCATCTGCAATGAAATACATCACAATTAATAAATTAATGTCAACAACTCTGTAGTTAACTAGTATGATGTGGTACTTGAAATAGCAGACATCTGACATTTGTATTTACAGAAAGAATTTGAATAGTTAGAGAAGAAATATGATTAAAGCTTAAGCTGTAGTTGTACATCAAGAAATTTTGTGTTATATTTGTAAAATTTTATATTATTTAGAATTTTTCTCAAAAAAAAATCTAGAAAATTTAGTAAAAAATTCTACTTCTAGAAAAATAAAAAAATTAATAGAATTTTTAATAATAATTTGTTGGTTTAAAAAAATTATGTAAAAAGTACTAATTAAATGAAGAGATGATATTGAAATTAACAAGCGTCTAAAAATATATATGATTTCTCTGAATTAAATTTTTTAAAAATTTCATGTATAGAAATTTTTTTTTTTTTTTTTTAATTTGTTTAAAGTCGCATAAACTACTAAGGTCATGAGCGACTATGGTAGGGGGTAAACTTTTGAGATTGGAACTCGTTTTAATTTTTGGGCTGAGCAGAATAATACACTTAAGTATTGAAAATATTCATTGGTGTACGCCGGACTCGAACCCGGTCCAATGCTTTGGTAAGCAAGGGCCGGATCCGATAGAGCTACTGCGCGCCTTATAGAAATTGAAAAAATATTTTCTTAAACAAAAAAAATTAGGAAAACGGTTAACCCTAAAGGCCATCCCTGCAACTTCCCGCTCATTTCATACTCAAGCGCACAAAACTGCATTTATTACGTTTTTGAGCTCAAAAATATAATTTGTGTGTTATTTTGAGCTCTTTGAGCTCAAAGATATAGTTTTTCTATGCTTTTGAGCTCTTCGAGCTCAAAAGTCTGATAGAAGTTTAATAAAACACTATTTTTCGAATTTTTAAATCGCAATAACTCTTGAATGAATGAACCGATTTTTACGTGGTTGGTGGCATTCAACGCAGTTTTCAAAGCCTCATATAGAACCTTTAAGTTTAAATTGATCGAACAAGGAATTTCAAAGTAATTTCCAAAAATCGATTTTTTTCGTTAACGATAACTCACGAAAGAATTAACCAATTTCGACCGGGCTAGCAGCAATCGACGTGTTTTTTTATGTTAAAAGCTAATTAGTTTTTGGAATCGATCGGTTAAGCCATTTGAAAGTTATTCCAAGAAAACCACATTTGAAAAAAATTTTTTTTGCAGTTTTTTTGAGATTTCTCAAAATTTACTGGTTCGAATCGGTCCAAATGATGGTCAAAATCTAAGTTTGGTCAAGCCCTTTCGAATGGTGCCAACCACGATGAAATCGGTCAAGCCGTTCAAAAGTTATAAGAGGTTTACATACGACTGTACACACACACACACACACACACACACACAGACGTACGGACATCATCGTGGAAACATTAGGGGAGGCTTCCTAGGACCTCAAAACGTCAACATCCGTTGAAAACTCGATTTTCGAAAAACGGGGTGAAACCAATAACTTCCCGATTTTTGAAAATTTTCAATTATCTTAGCGGGAAGTTAAAAATTCGAATTTTTTTAAAATAAGTAAATTATGATAAAAAAAATTTAGCAAAAAAAATTCCAAGAATAACAATAAAGTTAGTCAACGTTTTTAATTTTTTTTTTTTTTCATTAAATTACAACTAAAAAATATTTTTTTTAAATTGCACTTGTATTTTTTAAACTTCTTTACAAATGAAAATTTTTTTTGTGTTTCGGTGATAATTTTTTCAATAAAAAAAAATTATAAAAATTTTTTAGATGTCGGCTAATCTAATTTTCATCTTCCAAAAATAAAAAAAAAAACTACAAATACATTTGTTTAAAAATAAATTTCTATAATTAATGAATTTATTAAGTAAAGCCTAAAAATAATAAAGAAGTGTCATAACACTAAAGTTAGCCGACGTTTTTAATTTTTTGATTTTTTTTTTAATTATCAAATTAGAGCTAAAAAATATTTTTAAAAAATTGCACTTTCAGTTTTTCGAGATTTTTACAAATGAACATTTTTTAAAATTATTTTGTAATTGTTTTTTTAATAAAAAAAAATTCTAAAAATTTTTAGATGTCGGCTAACTTAATTTTCATAGAAGTGTCTTCTGATTTCAGTGTCATAAATTAATCAAATGTCTTCTAAAATCAGTATCATCAACAGAAGACTTTCAAATGACAATTGATTTAATACTATAAGTACCAAGTACAGAGCATAATAGTTACATATTACCAGTACAGAGACTTTCACGCGCATATAAGTACTATTTACCTTGTTGGTCTTGTCCGGCGAGCAGCTGTTAGTCGCAACGACACACCAGTTGTCTTACAACAGCTCCCACTCCTTAGTGCTAACCCCGAGACCGTTCATTCACTTAATCAGAGTCCACATTTATACAAACAGCATTATTACCGTAATTACAACCATTATTATCAAAATTATCCCCCAATTAAATTCATTGTTACAAAAATAAGTTAAAATAGTTTTTATCGCTAAAAACCGCAATTACTCGTTCCGGAGTATTAGTCATTGGAAATAACAAACCAGACTCTCTCTGACCGAGGGTGTCGTCGACGTCTTCATCTCGAGGTTAGCGTCACGCGCCGGTACCAAAGAGTTCGCACTACGTCGGCTATCCCCGGCAATTTTTTAGCCACCGCGACGGCGCCAATATTTCGTCGCTGTTATTGCTAATAAAATTACCACCGTCGCAATCAACAGGATTTTTAAATTCAAACTACGGAAAATTAAAGAGTTTTCTTCTACTTGATCGTTAGGAAAAATTCCGACGTCATTGAATGTTTTCACTAGAGTTTTTAAAAAATCAGCAAAAGTGTCTCCGGTGACACCGTTCCCGCAACAGTCGAACGACATTTCAATTTTGTTTATTTAGTTATTAAAAACTGACACGCCCCGTCTGATACTTTCCGAATTACGCCTTACAGACACAAAATTATTCGCGGTTATGTGTATGTTCAATGACACTCGCTGGTTTAATGTTTAATGATAAATATTTAAATTGCACGTGTGGTTGTTATCTGTTATGTATTGTGTTTTTAGCGCTTTGTATGTAAATAATAAAATGGAGGCAAATACGAATATCTGGATTAGTGCTGCTAATCCTGCCAGTGGAAAAAATTGGTACTAATTTGTAAAGCGCGCTAAATTTGAAAGCGCGTTAAAAGTTTATGAATTAAAATTAATTTAGCAGATATTTAATAATTTTAAAAAATTTTTTAAAACAAATTATGGCAAAAAAATAGATATCAAGAAATTTAAAAAAATTTTAAATGCAATTTTTTTTTCGTTAAATAAAATTAAAAAATTGTCAACTGATTGCTAACTTTAATGTTATGTTTATAAAATTAAAACAAGACTTTAATTAATTTTTTAATTATAAATAAAGTTATTTGAAAACTTATTTTGGCTGTAAAGAGGAATAATGTAAACTTCAAGATTCCAAACTGTAGTACAAACTACTATGAATATTCGTTTGTTGTTACGTCAATTTGTTTTTGGGAAGAACTTCCATCAGAAATTCTAAATACACCGAGCTTAGACATTTTTAAACATCTAATATTTGATTACTTGTTTGATTTAGATACTTGATAAGTTTATTTTTTTTTGTTTTCGTTAAATTATGAAGAAAGCAGTATGAGCATAAATAAAAACTTAAATATTATAACTAAATTTCAAAACATGAACCTTAGTCCACCTTGTATTGTTGTTTTATAGAGCTTTTCAGTTAACTCGATTAAGATTAAGATAAATATTAAAATTACTATTATGAAAACTGTATTGGAAATAATTTTCCCAGTATTTATCGTACTTTTGTACGTAAAATAATAAATTTATTTAGTTTATATATAGATTAATCTAGTTTTAAGACTCCACTTCACTGTAAATGCTGTTAATATTGTACTTGTTGTATAACTGCCATTTGGCTGTTGTGCCTTGGCATAAATTAATAAATCTAAATCTAGATCTATTTTTTACAAATAAATTATTTTAATTTAAAAATGTAAAGAAAAATTTAAAAAATTTTCTTTAAGTGAAAAATTTTAATTTAGAGTAAATTAATATTAAGAAATAAATTAGCTCCAAACAATTACATTTATAGTTTTTTTCACACATTTTGTCAAACATCTCTTAATTTCATTATTATAAAAAATTAAATTAAATTTTAATTAACTAAAGGATTTTTTAAGCATTTCAAAATACAATTTTTAAATCATTTTCTGAAGTATCGTTTATTTTTCAATAAAAACTTAATTTTAATTTTTACTGGCTAGTTAAACACAAAGTATTTACAGTCTTACTGTGTATAATACATAATAAATATTATATAATGAAAAAAGTTTATATTATTAAAACTATTTTTTCTCGTCATTTAAGTTGTATTTTGTTTTTAACTTTTCTAAGTCTTCCATCTTCTTATCAACGTCCACCCGTTTAAACGCCTTATTAGACTGGTAGTAGAGCACCACCAGATAGCGATTACACACATTGAACCCGCTCAGGTGGTCACACGCGTTTTTGGCGTCGAAGATGTCTTCATACACTACGAACGCCGTTCCACGAGTTTCTGCGGTATTTCCACTAAAAAAAATAAAAAAAAAAACTATAATCAGAATTAAAACAACTACGATTATTGAATGATACTAAAGTTAGCCGACGGTTTTAATTTTTTTTTTATAATTAAATTAGAACAAAAAAATATTTTTCAAAAATTGCATTTACAGTTTTTAAAGTATTTTACAAGTGAAATATTTTTTTTTTATTTTTTTGTAATAATTTTTTTAATAAAAAAAATTCTAAAAATTTTTAGATGTCGGCTAACTTAATTTTCATATTATTGAAAGGAAAATAAGAATAACAATAATTTGTTCCAATATAATATTTTAAATAAAAATTTAGCATTTAGATATGAACTTACACTCTTATTTGCCTGATCGCTCCATACTTTCCAAATATATCATACATCTCCTCAGCTGTTATTTTATAGGGAAGATTTCTGATGTATAAGACCCGATTGACTTCTGGAGGTAATCTCACCTAAAAAAATAATTTTTAAATTCAGTTAATATACTTATAACAATTTATAAAAAAAAATGTATCGAGACATAAATTTTAAAATTGAGGTTAGAATATGATAAATTTATACTACTAAATATTTTTAATAGAACTTACATTTGCGCGACGTTGAAGCATGGCCATAGTCATCTTGAAAAGTTTTTTTTAATTAAAAACAGAAGCAAAAAATTATCAGAAGCTTTTAATGCTTTTAATGTGCCTAGTTTATTAAATTAAGCTACTGACGCGTTCAAAAGCAAGATCACATATCACAATTAAACGCAGCAATTACGTTTGTGTACATACAAAGTACAGAGTGTACAGAGACAGTGCTGCCAACACCAAAATGTTTAATAAATCAAAATAAATTATCAGGTGGCGCTTCTTCCTGTGTACAAATACGTGATGTGTTGAATATGACGTAGTTCATTGACATTTTACATATAAATTTTTTAACTGACACGTACAGCTTTATTTTTAAACACCGGGTTGTTTTTATTTACATTATTTTTAAATTCTATTGTTAAAATTACCTAATAAAATGGAGTACATAGAAAAAGTAACCGGGTTTTTTTTTACCAAGCAATGTATGAAAGAGTACTTTACTAATTTTAATTTTTTACATGGTAAGTACTCCAAATTAGACGTATTGTTTATTATTTATATTTATTTCTAACACTTGTTTTTATTATTTTATAGTTGAATGTTTCAAAGCTACGCTCAGCAAAGTACTTGGTACTGGAATTATTGCAGGATCTCTTACTGGTAATTAATTGACTATTTATTTTACTTGAGTAATAATTAAATATATTTATCTATTTTTTTTTTTTTTTAGTTAAATTACCACAAGTATTTAAAATCTATGCCAATAAAAGTAGCCAGGGAATTAATTTTATAAGTGTTTTATTGGATTTATTTGCAATAACTGCTATGGGGTCATACAGTTATGCAAATGGATTTCCTTTTAGGTAAGTAATTATTAATTATAATTAATATATATTGTATTCCAAATTATAGTAAAAGTATTAAAAATCTAATCAACTTTTTTCATGACATCAAAGTTAGCAGTCACTTAACAATTTTTTAAAATTTCTACATGAAAATTTTTTTTTCTAATTTTTTTTGCCATAATTTATTTGCTATAAAATTTTTAAAATGATTAAATATATGCTAAATTAATTTTCATACTTTTTTCTCTTACAAAAAATTATAAGTTGACATTTATTAATTAAAATGAAAATTAAATAATTTTTTATAGCATACTAGCAACCTTGCAGTCACTATGTGACTGCCGTGACTTGTAAGCTATAAATAAATAAAATTTTGCTTTATTAAATAATGAATTTTGTTAAATTGCACTGTACTTTTTTAACTATTGACGTTCTTAAAGATATAAAATCACCCCGATATTACACTCATCAAGAGCTTTCGTTTGAGTACCCACATGCATTTTTATATATTTTTCATATATATATATATATATTTATATATATTATATATTTATATATATAATATATATAAATATATGAAAAATTGATGTGGGTACTCAAATGAAAGGTCTTGATGAGTGTAACATTGGGATGAGCTTATATCTATAAAAATGTCAATAGTTCACAAGATACAAGGTCATATCTTAATCATTGATATTTTTAAAGACGTAAGTTCATCCCGATGTAACACTCATCAAGAGCTTTCATTTGAGTACCCACATGCATTTTGATATATTTTTCATATATACATATATATAATATATATAAATATATGAAAAATTGATGTGGGTACTCAAATGAAAGGTCTTGATGAGTGTAACATCGGGATGAGCTTATATCTTCAAAAATGTCAGTAGATGACAAGATACAAGGTCATTTCTTAATTATTGATATTTTTAAAGATGTAAGCTCATCCCGATGTTACACTCATCAAGAGCTTTCATTTGAGTACCCTCATGCATTTTGATATATTTTTCATATATACATATATATAATATATATAAATATATGAAAAATTGATGTGGGTACTCAAATGAAAGGTATTTATGAGTGTAACATCGGGATGAGCTTATATCTATAAAAATGTCAATAGTTCACAAGATACAAGGTCATTTCTTAATTATGTATCTAGGAGTAGAGAAATATGAAATAATTTTTAAATAAATTTTTTCATGATAATTATTTAAGTTATTAATAAAATTTCAGCGCCTGGGGTGATGCTGTGTTTTTAGGACTCCAAACTTTAGCAATCGCACTGCTGTGTTTGCATTACAGTGGTGAAACAATGAAAGCAACCGCGTTTTTCTTCGGTTATATGTCAGTGATACTTGGAGTAATAACTGGAATGGCGCCTGTTAATGTTCTTTGGGCTTGTCAAAACATAAACATTCCAATAATTCTCCTCAGCAAGGTAAATGCTCAATAAAAAAAACTATATAAATGCATAATTTGCTATTTACGTTTGCGTAAGAATGACAACGCGTTTTAGTATGCAATTGACAAGTAAACAGAATATAATAACTTTTAATTTCTGATTAAAGTTCTTCCAAGCCCGGACTAATTACAACAATTCAAGTACTGGACAATTATCAGCAGTGACGTGCTTTATGCTCTTCTTTGGATCACTCGCTAGGATATTTACGTCGATGCAAGAAACCGGAGACACTAGTATGATTATTATGTACATTTGCTCCACAACAGCTAACGCTGTTATTGCTGGACAATTGATATATTACTGGAATGCTGGTGATAAAAAGACTAAAAAAAAAGTTAAAAGTAGTAAGAAGCAATCTTAATAATAATTACCAGGCGCTAATTAATTATTCAGTTGATAGTATTTACTTTTATGTTAATTCGATAATTGAAATTTTAGAAAATACATCGAGTTAGACTTCCAGTTATTTTTAAATTTACATTTTGTACATTTGTTAAATAGAATAAATACTATTAGTTGTTACTTTACTGTTCTGGTATATTTATTTGTTAATTATTAATTTACTTGAGTTGATAAATGGAGCATTGATTTGTTTATAGTATGCACTTAGTGTCATTGGTCTACTTCCATATTTTTCTATAGCATAAACAAGTTGTCTTTACGTCAACTTTTATTTACTTGTTATATAATCATAAAAAATTTTTATTACAAAATTTCTATAGTAATTTAAAAAATTACGATAAATGTCATTGAATAAAGATGTAACTTGCTTGGAAATATTTTTAATGAGCCTGGTAAGTGCAAAAGGTGAAGAATATTTACTCTAAAGAAATTTAAAGACTGTCTGAATCCGCGTTTCTATTTTTTTTAGAAAAGGTTAGACGTTGGTGTTATATTATGCTAATTTAAATATATGATTGATATACTTTTGGCACCAGTGAAAAGAGATATGATAAAAAAAAAATGTTTAGTTTTTTTTTTTTAATACAAGCAAAGTATTGATTTATTCAGTAGTGCTTAAAACAGGGAGACTAAGAGTTGGAGCACTTGGATGGGAGATCTTTTCAAGCTGCATTAATGCTTCTTTAGCTTCTTCAACGACCTGAAGATTATTTTCACGAGACGCCGAGCTAAATAATTCAATGCAGTGGTGCATTGATGATGCTCCTAATGGGTGAGGATTCATCTGCATTGTCTTCAGTGTCCTCAGCAATTGCAAGTGGCATTCGGGATTCTGTCTGTAGAAATTGTTACTGTCCATATATACGTTGTACAGTAAAGATATTATTAATTCCTCTGTTACCTAAAAATTTTTTTAATAATTTAATCAAATTAATATTGATAATTTAATAAAATTAATATTGATAATTTAAGGGGGGAACACCACTGTGACGATCGAAAAAAAGAGGTGATTTTCGGGAATTTTTTTGACAGGGAAAATAAAGGAATTTAAGGATCGGATTTTTTTTTATTTTATTAAGGGTACATTAAAGATTATTACCCTAAATTTTTATTAAAAAATGTTTAATTATTACGAAGTTATTAACAATCTCGTAGAGCACTAGAAAAAATTTCTCCCTCCATGGTCGGTTCGATAACTCAAAAACAGATTATCTGAAAATGAAAACCCAAATTGCTTTTTAATCAGTAAGGATGTAGTTATTGTCGCACGTACGGAATTTTGAAAATTTTAATTTTTTAAAAAATGGCGACTGATTGAAAATTTTCTCACTATTCTTACTGTTTTTTTTTTGTTTTAACCCGACTAAAAAAATCTTTAAAATAAAAATTTTTCAAATTCCGTACGTGCGACGATAACTACATCCTTACTGATTAAAAAGCAATTTGTGTTTTTATTTTCAGATGATCTGTTTTTGAGTTATCGAACCGACCGTGGAGGGGGGAAATTTTCTCCAGTGCTCGACGAGATTGTTAATATACTTTGTAATAATTAAATATTTTTTAATAAAAATTTAGGGTAATAATCTTTAATGTACCCTTAATAAAATTTAAAAAACCCGATTCCTAAATTCCTTTATTTTCCCTGTCAAAAAAATTCCCGAAAATCACCTCTTTTTTTTCGATCATCACAGTGGTGTTCCCCTTAATAAAATTAGTATTGATAATTTAAGATTAATAATAATAGACTTACTTTGTAAAGCGGTAGCTTTATTAAACTCGAATATTTGAAAATATTTTGCAAACAATGCAAAGCTTCTTTACACAGATCTACGTCTATTGATTCTTTCTCTCCAATTGAATTGTCGAGTGTTAAATCATTTTTTATTTGATTGTCTCTTGTTCTTTTAAATGCCTTTTTAGATGTTGCCGTTGTTTTTTTTATCTGAAATAATTTAATATTAAAAATTAATCAATTAGATTTATCAATACCAAAATATTTAATTTTAAAGCAAAATTTTTTTTTTTTAGTTAAAAAATTTATAAAAAATTTTAGACATACTTACAGTAAGTAAAACTTGAGATTTTTCAGGAGTAATATCTTTTAATAGCCAAGGAATAATATCATCGCAAATGATCTCAACTCCCGATAAACCGTTCAGGTTTCTCATCCAAACTTTCAAACTTTTATAAGCCGATAGCCTAACATTAGTAAACGGCTTTTTACCCCCGATAGTTTGATTATCTGATCCGTTTGTCCAATTCAACGTATGCTTGTATAATGGAAGTATCTCGTTGGCAAATGGAACTAAGTTATCCTTGAATCTAAACCATAAAATTTATTCTCTTATTTTATTTTTTTTATTTTTAAACAATAGACTGAACCCTACAGCAAAGCCAATAAGCAGGTTCCATTAGAAAAAAAAAACAAAATAACAGTTACATAATGTTTGTAAATAGTGCTTATAAGTAATGGTAATAGTAATAAGTCCATAATTGAAGAAACTAGTAAATACAAACATAAAGTGCTCTGACTCAGTCTCTATTTAGTATTTAGTAAACACAGTTTCGAGAAACAACCAACATTATTTTTCTGATAGACATCAAGGCTGTTATCAATATTACAAAACTTGTTAAAGTCATACATTAAACGATATATAGGAGTAGAAGTAGCAAAGTTAGTAAATTATTAGCAAAATAATTAAAATTTTAATAATTTATAAACTATCAAGAACTTACCCTTCGATAAAAGCATTCAGGACGTTGAATAAACTGACATGTAATTTCGGGAGAATTATATACAGGATCTGGTTCTGCACCGAGTCTTCCTTGATCAAGCTTGATGGAGAAATATTGAAACCACGTTCTACCAGATTGAGTATATCATTGGGGATCACGCTGTTACTTTCTCCACACCCACTGAATAATTAAAATTAATTAAAACTTTTCACACAATATTGATTATAATAAATGATACTGAAATTGAGAGGTGTCTGATGAATTTTAGAAATTTTTTAACAAATAAATTATGGCAAGAAAAATATATTAAAAAAATTTCATTGTTAAAAACTCTAAAAAATTATAGATGCAATTTTTTAGATTTAGTTTATTTTTAAACAAAAATAAAAAAATTATCAAGTATCTGCTAATTTAAATGTCACTAGTAACCTTGCAGTCACTATGTGACTGCCGTGACTTGTGAACTACAAATAAATAAAATTTTGCTTTATTAAATAATTACTATTGTTAAATTGCACTGAACTCTCTTAATTATTGACGTTTTTTAAGATATAAGCTCATCCTGATATTACAATCATCGAGAGCTTTCATTTAAGTACCCACATGCATTTTTATATATTTTTCATATATACATATATATATAATACATATAAATATATGAAAAATTGATGTGGATACTTAAATGAAAGGTCTTGATGAGTGTAATGTCGAGATGAGCTTATATATTTAAAAATGTCAATAGTTCACGAGATAAAAGGTCGTTTCTTAATTATTGATATTTTTAAAGGTATAAGCTCATCCCGATGTTACACTCGTCAAGAACTTTCATTTGAATACCCACATGCATTTTTATATATTTTTCATATATATATATATATATATATATATATATATATATATATATATATATATATATATATATATATATATATATAATACATATAAATATATGAAAAATTGATGTGGGTACTTAAATGAAAGGTCTTAATGAGTGTAACATCGGAACGAGCTTATATCTTAAAAAACGTCAGTAGATGACAAGATACAAGGTAATTTCTTAATTATTGACATTTTTTAAGATATAAACTCATTTCGATGTTACACTCATCAAGAGCTTTCATTTGAATACCCACATGCATTTTTATATATATATATATATATATATATATATATATATATATATATATATATATATATCCTCTAAATTAAAATACATGAAAGTCTTGAAGTTAGTCAAAGGTCGAAACTCGCAAAAAACGGACCACGATTCATTATTGGTTAAAATTTAGGCGCGCGCGTAGCGCGCTATTTAAATTTCTAGTATATATATAATACATATAAATATATGAAAAATTGATGTGGGTACTTAAATGAAAGGTCTTGATGAGTGTAACATCGGAACGAGCTTATATCTTTAAAAATGTCAATAGTTCACAAGATACAAGGTAATTTCTCAATTATGTATCAAGAGATAGAGCATTTTCGAATGCAGCCTAAATATCATCATAAATTGACTGTTGGTGAGAATGATATGAAACCATAAAAAGGCACAACTCTAAGTCAAGACTTTTTCAACGATACCAAATTTAAGCATAAAAACCCATTTTATCATATAAATACACCTGTCACAAAATTTTGCATATTCTCTTGATAATATAGATTATAATAAATAAATTCTTACTGTAACATTGTAGACAAAAAGACACAGAGATTCTCAAATCGTCTTTGGAGCTTGAAGTAATACTCCAGGACATTTTCTTCAGAAACACTCGGCAATTTTAATTTAAATTCGTCAGAATTGTTTGACTTATCGTTAAACAAAGTGTCCAATATTTCGTCAAGGCTGTTACAGATCAACAACAAATTGTAGGTCCAATTAGTGTACAAAGGCTTTGATTCGATGGGTTTGAAAGAACGTTCAGTAGCTCGGGTCAGTAAAGTAAAAATATTAGCGCCTGCTTGGACTATTTCTTCACTTTGAGAGTCTATCGTAGGAAGAATCAGCTCTCTTATTGGTGTCTAGAGTAAAAAAGTAAACAAACTGATTCTTGATAAATTAAAAATTGTAATTGAAAAAGTACCTGAAATTTTTCAGTAGACTCTTTGTAGTAATGAAGTAAAATAGCAAGCGGGTATAACAGACTCGTTCCCTTGTCATTTATATCAAAGCTAGTGATAAGAGAAGCCAGTGGCTTGATATTATGGATCGATATCTCTTTTGCTAGTTCCGGTATCTGTTTAGACACGATCAATAGTTCTCCCAGCACTTTGCATGCTAAAGACAGCTCACCTGGCTCGTAATTGCTCTCCAACACCTGGACTACTTTCGATATCCAGAAGGTTCCGTATTTTAGGAGCACGTCTTTTGAACATCGTGGGAGATATTTTGATAGAATTACCACGCCGGTTACTCGGGTGTCGGGTTTATTTAAAAATGAGTTTATTTTGCTTATTACTAAATTGTAAAAGTCGGTTATCTGGAATTAAATAATTATTTTTAAAAATTAATCCAAATAATAATTATTTAAAAATAGACAGTAAATATAAATAGGAGTAAGTAAATAAACAAAAGTAGGGTTAGGATAATAAATTTCTCACCTCATCACTTAAAAATGGTAAATCAGAACTTGTCGTCAATAAATTTATAGTAAAATCTTTAGATTTATTAACACTGTCATTTACTGAATTTACTAAATCTAATACTTTTGCCATTATTTTAATGATTTATATATATTAATATCTACTTTAAACCACGTGTGACACTTGATGTGTTTACTTTTCAAAACTATTGAACAGTAGATTATACCTATAAGAGGTTATAAACTCAATAGTTCCAAAAATTCTTTTTAACTCATTGAAGCGTTTTCAAAAAAAAAGTTTGGCAAATCCAAAAGTGCACGACTCATAATGCTCATTCGTTCGATAAATAAAAAAAAATAGTTAATATTCTGAAAGAATATTTTTTTTTAATTTTATTTTTTTTTTCTATTTAAATATTACTTTTGCAATTTACTATTTTTTTTGTTTGCTCCTTTTTTTTTTAAATACTTTTAAATACAATTTCTTTTTTTATTTATTTTTTCATTTCAAATTTCGCGCGGTGTTTTAAACATGATCATGCGCACTGAGTGTGGATTTTTTTCATTAATTTTAGTTTTTCGTTAATAACAAATAAACAACATTAAATAAGATTATCATCTCCAATGGAGATCTCCGCAAAGGGAATGTCAAGCTATTAAAAAAAAAAACTGATTGAATTCGTGAATTTTTATGCAAGTTATCGTGCTTTTAACGGAAAATTGAGTTGATTGACACGAATTTTCTTCTAACTACTTTGATATTTTTTTCTGATTCCATAATCTTAAATTGATTTTTACCAGTGACAGAATTAATTTCCATTAAATTATCTATCGAATGGTGCGCAAATTAATTAGACTACGTAGATTATCAATCGTGTAATTAATTAAATAGTAAATCGGGGCAAAACAAATTTTTCGATCGTAAAGCACTCGCTGATGCTTCGCATCATGAGTCGTGCAAAAGAGATAATTGAATTTGATAATTTTTTATTTTATTTAAAAAATTAATTAATACTAAAGAATTTTATTTTAATTGCATTCAACGGTCTAATTAGCAATTTGTCTAACTCCTTATTTTTTAGAGGGTGATTTTTTAATATTTTGATGTAGCAACAATTGAATTATAAATTTTTTGAATGATTCAAACCTAAATATTATATATTAATGATATTAAATGGTTTTTTAAAGTGATAATAAATTTTGAACTAATTGTTTTTTTCGTACAAATAGAAAATTCTCTAAAATGGAGTTAGACAATATGCTAATTAGAACGTCGATTTATAAATTTTTTAAATTTCATCTGAACTTTTTTTTATAATTTACTCTTTAAAAAATTCTAAAATTTATTATATGACACTTTCAACTGGCCAATTTTTTTTATAAATTAAGAAACTCAAGAATATTATAAATTTGTTACAGCTACAAAAATTTTCTTCAGTTTTCATTGAAATGACATTGAAGTTAGCAGTCACTTGACTATTTTTGAATTTTTTTTAACAAATTAAATTTGTTCCAAAAAATTATTTATAAAAAATTGCATTTTTTATTTTTTTAAATTTCTACATGTCAATTTTTTTTTCTAATTATTTTTTACCATAATTTACTCGTTAAAAAAATTCTTAAAATTGTCAAATGTCTGCTAAATTAATTTTCATTTCAAACCATACATTTAAACTGCGCATTGCGCGCGCACCTTAATTTCAACCAATAAGAAATCATTTTTTTTTTTCGATAAATCGATAAATTCGGGAAAGAGCTGACTTCAATTCATTAATAAAAATTTTTTACGCCTTTGTAATGATAACATTAATAATTATTATTATTTAAAATTAAAAAATAATATTAAATCAGATGAATCATGTCATTTAATTGATTAGATCATAGAGTATAAACCATCTATCTAGGACAATAAGCAGGTATAGACGGACAGATAAGTAAAGACTGTGCAAATGAAGCATTTCCTTGAAGCTAGAGCTAGAAAATAAAATAAATAGATATCACCGATTATATCTTATATCACCAAGTAAGTAATATAATAAGTATCTAGTCGAAGACTCGAGTACTTACCGGGTGTGCGCGAGTTTCAATTGCGCAGACTACTTTTTTTTGTCTACCAGAATCTGGACTCTGATTGGAAGAAACCGCGCTAGTTGATGGTTGATGGTGTTGGTAGTTGAAGTTAGCACGCCATTGCTGTTGCTGATCTAATACGTCTTTCCGTTTGCCACATAACAGTTGGCCATGATGGCCATTGTACATTATCAATAAATATTAAAAGGCTATATTTAGCATTTGGACTCTGATACGAAAAATATCGTCTGATAATAATAATTAATTAAAATAATCATCAGTTGAGCGAGTTAACATTTTTTTGAGGTGAGTAGTGAATTTTTATTGAATTTAAGGATTTATTTAATTATTTTTATTTTTTTAATCTCAAAAAATCTAACGTTCAGTAATTGTATGTAATTGTTCTATATATGAGAGTCAGTACTCAGTATTCAATTGCGCTGTGATTTATACCTAGAGGGTAAAAAAAAAAAAAAAAAACGAGACTAGTGTTGAAACTGCCGTAGCAGCATCAGCATCGTCTTTTATTAAATAGCTGAGACAGAGAGACAGATTGTCGACCATTTTGTTTAAACGGTTTGATCGATAGCGCGTCGACTTTGTTTTATTATTTCACAAATTATATATTTTATAAAAAATATTATTATTGAAAAAAAGTAAGTGAATTTTTATCAGTTTATTTAACGCTGATAATTTGAAATTAATTATTAGCATTATCATCAACCTGGATAAAGATTTTTTTTTTGGTTAAATTTGTTCGGCAATTGGTGATGCACGAGATGTAGATCTCCAGAGAGCCGACTTGACCTTCGATATAGCCGGTGTCTTGATATGATAAGAGAAAAATCATAATTGTTATTGATATAAAGGAGGTATTTGAGGATATAGAAGGTCTTTGAGGATTTTTAATACCAATTGCTGGGGATTTTTAAATTGTAAAAGGAAAATACCATTTTGGATTTGTGCAGTATTGCAGACTAGGTATCACTACGGGTCACCATGGATTCTATGGACCCACGGCTAGTGGGACAGGCCTTGAATTACCACGGTCAGCAGTTGCAAAAAGTTTGGGAAGGTGAACGCAATGAAAATGAACTTGCGATGCTCAATCTTAAAGATCCAAGCTTTGAAATTTATCAACAGCGTCAGAAGACTCTCAGGTAAATGTTATTACTACTCTAATTTATTTATTTATTTTCTAGCACAGGTCTATAGAGATGCAAGAGCACACACAAAAAACAAATTTCTTGCGCCAGGAAAATTTTAAGGAAAATAAAAATTATTTTGGAGAAAGGAAAAATTTTCTTGGCTCAAGAAACTTTGACTTCATTCAAGTAATCTTCAATCGTCCTCAATATTTTCTTGAGCCAAGAAAATTTACATTCCAGTCAAGAATTTTTTTTTTCAGTGCATCTGTACATAGAGCTAGATATTAGATAAATTATCCTATATTATACAAAATATTTAAAAATATATGGGTGATTCTCTGTAAGGACGTCTTAAATCTGCACAAAATTGTTCGACCAAATTATTTTTGATTTTATTAGAAAAAAAATTAACAAGAGCTATAAAACTATCAGCTTAATCATAATAAATAAACAGCCGAATTAATTTTTGCTTTTTCGATATTTGTGTATCTTTTGCCATATAACATGACAGGGGACTGTTTTTTTTTTTATCAAATTGAGAAAAATCAAGCAAACTATTTCACTGCATTCAACTTTTCGAGTTCTCAATGAATGTTTACATTAATTAGAATAATATTAAGACTTATGGATCCAATTTTATAAATAAATTATAAATAAAAATAGTTGCCAGGGGACTGAGTTTTGAAGTGGCCCAGACACATATTTCCAGCACAAATGGTGCTTTTACACTAAATGAAATGGCGATAAAGCGCTAACAGCCCTATGGTTATTAACTCAAGGCTAGTTAGATCCTTATAAACCTTACAAAAGGTAAAATAACACGCTGGATTTTTTTTTTGCTTTGAACTTCTGTCAGGGGACTGATCTTAAAATGCCTGGGACAAACTTTGGTTTAATGAATTTAATGAAACAAATTAATTTTCGGTACTTTTTATTGAAGATTGTTAGTTAACTAATTAAGTTTACAAACATTATGGACCAAATTATATATTATGGACGAATAACTTAAAATTTAATCTTAAAGTTTTAATTTTGGGACTGGGACAGCCCAGGGGACTGACATTTCGGTGGTTTACGAATTTATAGCAAAAAAACCAAAATTTATTCCATTTTAGTTTTCAATGCTCCAAATAGAAATGTTTTTTTACTTTCGTAATAAATTTTTTTTAGTAACAAAATAAGAATTTTTCTAATAAAAAAATGCCTGGGACAGCAAAAAACATCCTTACAAAGAATCACCCAAAAATAATTTGAGAAAATACTAATATTGCACAAATTTCTTGTACTATTACAATGACAGATTCTTAATCCAATCTTTTATCTTATAGTTTAGCGTTTTTTTACTTATAATTATAATTATTATTTAGTAAAGAAAGCTGGAGTTAATCATAAAAAAACATTATTTTTTACAGTTTTGGAGACAGAGGAAAGAGACTTAAACTTCAGCAGTTTATTGCTAAAAAAGCAGATACTCTTTATGACAAATCTAATTTAGACAAAAGTGCTGAACCAATCAAGCAAGAGCTTGGTGATGAAGGTAATTTTTATAACATTAAATATTGGAAATTTATAAAAAAATTAAGATTTATTACAAATTTTTAATATAAAAATTAATTGCAGAATTTTATGCAACAATGCCGGGGCTTGATTCATTTGTCACGATGGAAAAATCACAACGTATAAAGAATTTTCTAGAAGTATGTAGCAGAATTTATATTTTTATGAATGTACTAAAATTATCATGAGATAAGTATTTAATAAAAAAATTTTTTTTTTTTAGAGTTTAGTAGCAGGAGACATTATTTTTGCACAAATTATGGGCAAAAGTTCTACTGGATTATTATTAAAAGTTCTATGTAATTGCAGCGATTGCCCGAGAGTTGTTGGTGATTTAGGGATAAAGGTATGACGAGTTAAAACATGACAAATTTTATTTTGGAGCAATTAATAACTATTTACTATTAACTGACATAAAAAATTACAGGCGCTGATATTAAACTCGGCAACAGTACCTGCCGTTGACAAGAAAGGCGTAACTCGGGGTTACTTGGCCAATGATCTGGTCTGCGTGGTTGTTAGCGAAGTAAACGTTGACGCTGAGCGTATCGTCGCTGTTATGAATGTTTCCCCTCGAGACGGACAAGCTCCGCACCCTCCAATGGGTCTGATACATTCAGAAGACTTACCAGAAGCCTACAAGTAAGTTTTATCTCAATTTTAAACACACAGACTTGAAGACACTGTCCAGTTTTTTAATAACTGTAACCATCACGTCGTTTAAATATTTTTGTGCTAAATTTATCAAATCACCATTTGAAAAAATAATTCCAAAAAAATAATTAATTACTTGGAATTAATTTTCAAATCAACAGTTGTTTTATTCAATCAAGATTTAAATTTACAATGCCATAACAATTTTATTATAATTAAATCAAGGGATAATATCAATGAGATACTAACGATTCGTCAGTAAATGAGATTGTTTGATGTCTCTGATAAGTTTTTATGAATCCAGGTGGCAGGCAATCGGTATAACATAGAAAAAAATATGTTCAATAGTCGATGAGTTTATAAGATGATGAGTTTATGATTTATTCACATATCTATGTTTAAAAAAAAAAAAAAAAAAAAAAAAAAAACTTTGAGACAATGAGTTTGAATTTTTTGATTGAAAGTTTATTGGTAATCACGGCTGTGTTATGCACACACCTCTACTTCACATGCAACCCATTGTTGTTATCTACGTTTGTGACTTAAATGTTGCCAAAGCACCAGCTGAAATATTTGTTTAAAGCCACAGATAAGAATTGAGTTTAACAATCCTCTGTGATTGAACTTAATATATATATGTATTGATTACAATATGATGTTGCGCCTGTTGATGGCGTTTATAAGATTTCATTGTCAACACGGTAGGTATAATAAACTTGCACAGTTGTTTGGTCTTCATTCTGATTTTTTTTTTTTTTTTTTTTTTTTTTTTTTAAATAACTTCAATAAAATTACTAATTAGTGTATATTTTTATTTATTTTTTTTTGTCAGCAATTTTAAATTTTAAAATAAAAAAAAAGTTGATTAAAAAATTATTTTTTGTTTGAGAGACCAAGCAACTAAAAGTTTCAACACCTTTACGGTTTTATTTAATATCTATAAAAAAATGTTATTAATTGATAACGATTTATCAGTTTGTTACAATGATTAATGTCTAATTTAAACTTACAGCATTGAAAAAAAGTATAAAAAATAATGTAACTGATGTTGACAATACCAATGAGCTATTTTATTTGACCAACTTGGGGACGTAAAGCTCAGGCAATTTATTTTATTGCACCAATACAAATTATTTATGTCTATACATTTATGTTGATGTATATTATTAATAAAATAGTAAATTATATAAACAAAGTAATATTAATATAGAGCACATCAATAGGCTGTCAGTGCGTTACAATGTTGACAAATGGTAGAATAACATTAAAAACAGTATAATATATATTTTTATAAATATATTTCGTCTTATAAATCAAAGGTGAGAGACGAGTTCAATAATTAGGTTGTTTTTCTAACGTTATAGTCTAAGAAAATAATAATAATTAATTATTATTATTATTGATTTTAATTGTAATTAATATTTAACTGAATTGAATGGATTAATTAAAATCTAAAAGCTATTTTGAAATTATAAGTTAAAGGGAAAGAAAAGGTGAAAAATAAAAGGCTAAGAGGTTTATTATTTGACGCGAACTTTGGTTTGTCGTCCGGGGACCCAGTGATTTAAAATAATACAGAGTCGTGATACTGCGGCAAGTAGCAAGGCACCTTTAACTTTATTTACATCTGGCTTTATCACGTAGGAAAGCGATGGACAACAAAGGACAGAGTTATGAAACAATCTTGGAGAAAAGTACTGGCTTCAACAATCCCAACAACATTAAATATCTTAGCGACTTGATGGGTCTTGGACGGGAACACTATTCTTTAATGGTGGGCTTGAGGTGAATATCAAAAACCAGTTTAAAAAAAAAAAATAATTGGTTTTTAAAAATTTACAAGAGATACCATTTCAAGCTCATCGATAGTGACTTGTCTGATGTAATTTTTCTCTTGTGGTTCCAGAGAGCGCTTTCCACCCAATGAATATGCCAATGAGTTGAGACAGACACAGGCTAGCAAGTGGGCTTTCAAGAGCGTTGCCGAGGGGATTGATCATTTTAAGGCTGGACGACATACTGAAGCCTTTCAATGTCTTAACAAGGCACTTACTGTTGATCCTAAAAATGTTGAGGGTCTCGTAGCACGTGGTGCTTTGTAAGTTTTTTTTTTTTTTTATTACTATCATTCATAACTTTTTTCATTTTTAAATATTTATTTTTTGAGTTTTTAAGGAGGTTCGAGCGAATCTAATATAAAAAATAATTTCCAACTTTGAGCTTTGAAATTAACTATACGTATAAATAAATCCGTCATTTATCTAATCCCAAAATTTAAAAAAGATTCACCGTTTATTTACTTAGACATTAAATTTTAAAAATCACCTATTTTATTTCCTTATACACGGGTTCTTATGGCGGACAAACTTTTGTCGAAACTTTAATTATTTATTTCAATATTAACCTCCCAATTTTACCGGATAAAAAACTATACACAAGAAACTTGGATTATTGGGGCATTCCATAGTGACACTGGTGGAACATTTGACTCGGGAATTCCATCAATTATAAGCTATAATTATGTGACTGAAACTTATATTATAGTAAAATTTATCTTATAATATAGAAGAATAACTAATTAACAACGTCCCTTTGTCAAAAACCTCGATTACTTTTTAAATTTCTCGTAATTATCATTTGACTGAGTGTGACTGGTGGGACATCGAAAAATTCTTCTCTCTTACCAAAGGTATACTTTAAGTTCAATTTCAGTTTGACCACTAAACTTTTAAAAAATACTTCCCTCTCAATACAAAATTTATCCTACAAACATTCAATATTATGAAGAATTAGACTGATTTAGTTATTTATGTACCTTGGGCGAGCCACGCGCCAATACGGTCGAGGTGATAAATATTTTCAGCAGGGATAGTATAAGGTTGAGGCCCGATAGGGCCGAGGCTTTATATCCCTGCTGCAAATAATTATCGCCGTGACGTATGGTGCTTAAAAAATTTTTCGTCCTATGGCGGACGTATGCGGGTTTTTACGTGCAGGGGATACTCAATTTATAAATAAATAGCGTATGACGCCATAACCCTCTAATCCTCTAAATAAAAATACTTGAGTCTTGAAGTTAGTCAAAGGTGCGCTTTTTAATTTAAAATGACAGTTGAAACGTAAGCTACTCGGCTGTATAGAGATTGGTGACGCTTGCGTGACATTGTCCTCGACTGTATAAAGTTCTATACAGCCCAGTAGATACTGGCGCGTACGCGTATTATTTACAAGTTGAGTGTCGTCTGCGCGTAAAAACCCCCATACGTCCGCCTAGGACGAAAACTTAAGTAAAAACAATTAAAAAAACTTTTTTTATTGTGACTGGTGGGGCAGGAATTTGTGACTGGTAGGACAAGTACAAAATGTCTACATCAAGTTGTTTATTAAAAAGACTTTTATATTATTTCAACCTTATTAGAAACATTATTGTTTATATATTTAACTATAAATTATTTAGCATAATTAGAAAAAAAACTAATTAAAAAACACAAATAAAGGATTTAGCATACTGACAACAACACGATCTTGATAAACTTAGGTGTTAATTAATGACGAACATAAAAAAATTTGTTCTTAAAACTATAATAATAAATATGTTAGTTAATAACAAACATAAAATGAATTTGTTCTTAAAATTATTAAAACATCATTTCACCAGGATACAAGTTAGTAGTACGACTGAAAAGTTACTAGGAAAGAAAAATCGATTTTCTTATTGATTGAAAAAAATTTTCTTTAAAAATTAGTAAAACATAAAATTTTAATAATAAATTAGGACTAAATTAGAATGAATTAGAAAAATTTTTAAATTTTAATCATTTTCCCATTTCGTATGGAATGCCCCTATTTCAAAATATAAAAACAATTTAATAATAATAGATTACCGATATAATTTTTGAAATATTTAAAGTCAAATTTTATGTTTGTAACTCGTTTATCGTCAGCTATTTATTCGATTAAAGATTTGACAACATCGCGTCAACAACCGAGAAAAAAGAAAGGGATCGAAATATAGTTACAGAGAGAGAAATGTTTATCTCACACACTCATTCACGTCTTAGTTATAGGTATAATCAAGTGCGCTATTGCCAAATCTATTTATTTATTCCGGCAATTAATAAATACCAAAGTTATTTTATTACTTTACTTTATTAAATAAGTAAAAATCATCAATTATTAAATTCTTTAAATTAAAATAAAGAATTTTGACGAATATTGGGAAAACTAAAATTAAAAAAAAAATTTAACATTATTTTGACTCATTAGTTACGCACGACCTTTCTTAAAATTAAAAAAAATAATTCTAGTGATTTTTTATTTTAACACTTAATATTTTTTTAAGTGAAGTATATTTATAATTATTTTTTTAATCAGATATGCCAACAGTGGAAGCTTTAAAAAAGCAATTGAAGATTTTGAGACAGCTTTAAAATTGAATCATACGCATGCGAATGCGCGAAAATACATGGCCGAGACTTTAGTAGCTTTGGGACGTAGTTACGAAGACGAAAAGAAGTTCGAGGAAGCTCAAAAAGCTTATGAAAATTGTCTGGCTATTGCACCAATGCATGAGGAGGCCAGAAACTCAATTGAATATATTAAGACCAAAACAACTGGTGTAACAGGGGCACCATTTAATTCTTTGGAGCCGTTCAAAACGTTTGATGGTGAAGCCGAGCAATCAGAGGGTAAAAAGGATAAAAAGAAGCGCAAAAAAGAGCGAAAATCAAGGTCCAAAAAACGGGCCAGGTGGAGTTCTAGCTCAAGTTCTTCGTCCAGTGGATCCTCGAGCTCTTCTAGCTCTGATTCGAGCAGCTCTTCTTCTTCCGGTAGTTCTGGTAGATCAGCCTCGCGATCGCCAAACCGGAAGAGGAAGCACAAGAAAGATCACCGCGGCTCACTCTCGCCGCTCAGTAAACGCATGGCTCAGTACAATAATCCTCCGGCTGCTTCTGCTAGCAGCGGGTCTCACGATCCTTTGAGCTCGCAATCTTACTCTGGAAACTCGAGGGAGAAAATGGATGATTATGAAATTAAAGTAAGGAAATTCCTTGAACAGACTAAGGATGACAGCGATTATGAGGACAAAGTATGTTTGTATTTAATTGGAATTGTTTTTAATGATTTTGCTGTTTTTAATTTATTTATTAATTAATTTTTATTGACAGGTAAGAAAGTTTTTGGAGGAAACAGCTCGCTGGAAGCGCGAGAAGGAAAAGGAGAAAAAACATTCCGAGACAGATAAAATAAAGAAGAAGAAAAAGAAAGAAAAGAAGGGCAAGGATAAAGAAAAAGAAGAGAAAAAATCACGCAAGAAGAAAAAGAAGGAAGAAAGAAAGAAGCGTAGAAATAAGGATAAGCTTGAGCGTGATTTAGAAGCGCTTAAAAAATCATCGTTGCCCGACTTGGAGCAACTAGAGTCTAAATTGAGCGCTTATTACGCTAAAGTGGAAAAAGAAACTGCCGTGCTGAAGAAGTAAGTTTTTAAAAACCAATATCCTCTCATCTGTCCTATTTTCTTACTACTCATTTCTTTTTAACACAGCTTCTAATAATTATTTTTTTATTTTTTAATTAATCTTGCACCGTGATGAGTTCTACGTAAATATCTAAAAAGATTGTCACAGCTTTGTGTTGAAAAAAAAAATTGTCGTAAATTGTTTAGTAGATACCGTTATTTTGTTCCTGTATTTTTTTTTCTCTTATCATCCTACTAGGTTTTACGCTCAGTATAATGAAATGCCTCCTTCCCCTCTTAGTAATGCGGATAAACTTGCCGAAAGCTCACGACGAGAGGAAGAATTGCGCAGAGAAAAAGATCACCGAGATCGCGAAGATGGTGCCAAAGCTTATCATGAACGAGATCCTAGAGTACCGATGACTTCTCAACAGCGTAAAGGTTAATATAATTATTTTATTTTTACTTTTACTTAAGAATGTTCATGGACTTTACAATCAGATAAAATCTTCTTGAAATATTTTTATTAAAAATTAAATTTTAAGGTAGTTTGGGTGCCAAATGACTTCAACTTGATCTTATATTTTTTTATATTCATTCGAAAGATTATGATTTAATACATCTATAGAAAAAAAATCAGATTTTTTTACCACACCGTTTAAAAGATATATTTAAAAGATAATTAACTAAAGTTTTGCAAAAATACACGATCTCTTATGAGTGCCCTTGTTCAATAACTCCGGAAATGGAGGATTTATAAAAAATCGGCCAACTTGACCCCATAAAAAAAAACTTTCCAATAGATAGAACAATGTTTCATACACATTCTATCAAGATTTGATAACGATTTATCACATAATTTTAATTTAATTAATTTTTTAATATCAAAAATTGCTTTCTATCTTTGTTGTTTGTCGGAGACATTACTCTCCCATCTTTTTTAGGGGAAAAATGGCGACTTCCCGGTGCGCGGCAAATTTGAAATTGAAATATAATCATAAAGTTTTTTTGCATTAAAATAAATTGTTATTAAACATACATTAAAAGTTCCCGTAAGGTAAAGTACCCAGTAGTTGAACAGGTTTCAAAGTAAAACTCATTTGATCCTACTTTTAATATATAAAGATGTAATTACTAGTTAAAATTAGTGATTTTCATGATAATATAAACAATTTTGAATTGATTGAAGCGCAAAATAACGCAGATAACTGATTATTTATATTTTGACAACGTTTTTAAAATAGACTATAAAGGAGTAGTAGTTGAACAATCAATTCTGACAAGTCGCAGTAGTTGAACACTCCGGGAGCAGTAGTTGAACTAATAAAATATATGGCAATATGCACACCAAAAATTTTCAACGTTTTATTGAAATATCCAAAGAAATATAACATATTATTGAATAATATTAAAAATAATATTGTGAATATTCAATGTGTTCATTTAAAAATGAGAAATATTTGTATTTATTTTTTTAATTACATTTTTTATGAGTGAAAAACCAAATTTTCAATTATAAATCAAAAAAACTCAATTCAAAACGTTCCATAATTTTTAACTACACTAATTTTTAGTCATAGAACTTATTTAAATTGCAGTAATTAATACCAATCACAATTCTGATCACTAGTTTATAAAACTATTAGAGGTTATAGTGCTGTTAAAATTATACGGCCTCAGCCTGTTCAAGTTCTGGGTACCGCTTTGAAAATTTGGAGGTATATACCGCTTTTTTTACTGATTGTTCGGTTTACAATTTAGTACCTTTTTCATAAAAAAAATAGTATCTATCGGCGATTCTCGACATGTCAACTTTTAAGTTAATAAAAATATAATTGTTGTGATTTATAATTGAAAAAACTTACAGAAATCAATTACTGTATTATTTAATAATTATAATATGCGCATATTATTCATAATATATTTACGGATTTTGTATTATAACAATTTGAAAAGTCTGTTCAAGTACTGGTCCCATTTTTATAAGTGTTCAAGTACTGGGTATTTTACCTTATCAAGATTCAATAGATAATTATAGAATTACCACATGAACATTCTTAAAAATTTTATTTCTCTAACCTATTTCTCGTCTGTAAAAAACCTAAAAAATCTAAACAATTAAAATCAAAAATAAATTTACAATAAATAGGCACATACAACGATTACCTTGCAGAGGTTCAACGGAAGCCTATCCCAGACCTTTTTGAGCAAGACTCTCAGCTGATGCATTCAGAACCGAAGCTTCCAACATTAGACACTGCAGCACTTAACGCAAAATGGAAAGCAGCGCAAGCTGCGCGTCAAAAAGAGTCCTCCCACTCAGTGGGTAAGTGGCAAAACCTCCACCCCATAGAAAAGAAGACAATTCACATCGACAGTGATGATAATCACGACATGGACGAAAAGTTGCAACGCGCTGCCGTCGACAAGTCTTTCAACGTCCGCAAACAGATGCAGCGTGAACTCCAGCAAGACAAGCGATCGAGCCAGCCGGTGATGACCCCAACTGTTCCTGTGACCAAAGAACCTGTTCCGAAGCAAAACCCTGTAAAATACCCCACGCCTCAGCTGCAAAATAAGTTCCAATCTTACAAAGACAACTCAATGGCTCCCCAGCCGTCGACCAACAGCAAGTTTACCTCGAATCTTGGTGGGAAATTCCAACCCATCGGGCAAAGCCATCCCCCAGAGCCGCCACTTCCGCCTTCGACCAAAGCACCAAAGGGTCCAAGGTCAGACTCTGACAGCGAGGATGACCACTCTAGACAGCCGAGAAGACGCGCTGGCTCTCGTGGTCCGATGATTAAGCGTTTAAGCCGCGAGCGTCCAATCAGACGCTCTCACAGTCGTTCTAGGTCACGAAGCAGCTCCAGTGGTTCTCGGTCCAGATCACCGCGTCGGTCACGTTCCAGGTCCTACTCAAATCGTCGTTCTGGCAGCTACGAGAGAAAATACAGCCGGTCTCCCTCGGGAACCTACAGCAGGTCACGATCGCGCTCTAGGTCGAGGTCTTACTCGCGAAGTCGCAGTCGTAGCAGGTCTGGAGACCGCGGGTACTACAGGAAGCGACAGTTCCGCCCGTACAACAACAACCGCGGCACCTATTACAAGCCGAGGTTCCAGAATTTTAATAATCAAAATCATCGTGGTGGCCCGGGAGGTTTCCAAAATCGTAATAGATTTTACAATAATAACCAGCACAACAGGTTCAATAATAGGAATCGCGGGTACAATAATCGTCTGAACAATCGAGGTCGTGGAAATAATAATAACAATAACCGCGGAAGATTCTTCCACAACAAACCAGGCTACCGCGACTTCAGAGACCGAAGAGATTTCCGTGACCGAAGAGGAAGCTCCCGGGACAGATACAGCGACCGCAGTTACTCGCCAGACCCGATGAGGAAGGTCGATGAAGCTAAGGAAAAGATTAACAAAATGCTGGAGAATCATGATGGTAACCACGAAGGCAGTGCGCCGCCTCCACCGCCGCCTCCGTCTAGCAAGAGGCACGACGGCCCGCTGAGTGAAGGAGAAGAACGCGACGAGGATGATTACGAGCGTTGGGACGCCGGGGCTGGTGACAACGCCACTAAGGTTGGTTAATAACCTTTAATCTCTCTGCGTAATATTTATTCTTCTTCACAAGCGCTTACTATTGATGATGATCGCGATGATGATTACCGGCAATTGCAATTGATCGTTATGAAGAGAGAAGAGAGAAAAAAACAAGTTAATCTCGTTTGTTGTTAGAAGGTGAAGGTCAAAAAGGAGGAACAAGAGTATGAGGAGGTTCGGAAAGAGGACTCACCACTCGAGGGAAAGGATCACTTTATTGAGCGCATGAAGCAGCGCAGTAAGAATGTGCTGATCAAGCGCGAAGCTGCTGCTAGAGTTTGGTAGAAATTATTTTTAATTGATCAATATGCACTAGCTCAACGATTTTAAATGTCCATGTCCACCTGACCCACCTTTTTATTTTTATTCTTCTTACTCTCTTCAATACCTAATGATCAACTGCTGCTATTGTCAGTGATATTTATTAACGCAGTGGCAGATATATTACAATACTTTTATTTATATAAATATATATACATACTTATATATTTATATATACATAAATTTAATTAAATTACGTATACAAATATATATATAGTTAGATTTTTCTTGTTTTTTAATTAGATTTTCTTAGTGATAAAATTTGATAAATCTTTGATGGTCTTGATAAAATTTTTTCATTACTTTTTTTTTTATTAACAATTGCGATCATCATTATATTGAAATAAAAATAAAAAAAAACTTTTCATGCCATATTTGTAATAGTTTGGCCTAATTTATTAATCGTTGAACTTTATTTTTATTTTTAAAGCGAGAAAAAGTACGGCTTTCACAAAACTAACGTGACGTTAAGAAAAGTAGACGTCTTGTAAAATGTTATTTGAATTAGTAACTGTGTAATTTCTTCATTTCCAATAAAATGGTAAATAAACACTTATATATATATATATATATTAATAATAAATTAATAAAAAAAAAAAAAAAAAAAAAAAATATATGTAAATCTTGAAATGGAAAATATACAAATTCCTTGATGAAAAAAAAAAAATAAATAAAAAAAACTTACCTTTTTTTTTGGTTGTAGATAATATTTTTAAATTTAAGCAACAGATAAGTTAATTATTTAATTTAGTTTCATTTCTCCAGAAGTAATGTCTCTCTGATAATCAAAGAATAATTGCTAAGCAGGAAAAAATAAATTTGTTTAATTAATCGGCGTAACCAGTTTAGTTTCCTTTGGTTTAATTATCTACTTGACCAGTAATTTGCATCAACTATTTGTAATATAAATACCAGAGAGTGTACTGGACACTTTACTAAAAATTAAACTTTCAACGATGAAGTTTTTGGTAATATTTTTGCTGGTACCACTTGAACTATTTTACGTAAACGCTCAGTGCGATCAAGAGAATGTTTCAGTCGACTCCGACGACCAAATTCAAGGTACTCTATTTTCTCTTAAATAAAATTAATAATTTATTTTTAAAAAATTGAATAATTGTAGGCACGAGTCTCAATGATCCTATGGAGTGTAATAAATTAGAAGAGATTAGTTCTTGTAATGGTAATCCGCAGTGTCAAAGAACTTGTGAAAATTACTCCGAGGATCCGAATGCTCCAGGACTCCCTTGTCCTCGGTCTAAATCTTGTTTCCGAGGATGTGTTTGCCGAAAAGGATATGTAAGGTCTCAATTATACGGACCGTGCATTCATTTCACCAGGTGTCCTCGTGTCAGACATTAATTTATTATTTTCGCTCCGTTTTCCTCGATTTATATATGACTATTATTATTATAGATTGACAATGACTTATAAATAAATATTAATTAATCAATCAAATTATTTTGGAGTTTTTAGTCCTCTTATTTCTTATAAAAATTAGTGTTGAATTTGAATTTAAAAGTTTTCGCGCCATTGGCGTTAAAGTCGCTTTTTCAAAAAAGCTGCGCGCGCAATTAGTAGCTGCCTTCAGATCAGTCTGGCGACCGTTACAATCAAATTCAGCTCCGCGAATTTTCCAGTTTAATGACAATTAATGAGATTAATTAATGACAGCAGTATTTGTAGTTGGTGGTTTTAATTATTTTTGAGCTAGGAAGTAGTAAAAAGTATAAATTTATTTGCAGGTTAATGTGAAATTAGTAAAAGAATATGAAGCTGACTCAGCGGTAGTTGTGAGTACTCCGACACCGTCTTTTGTTTTAAATATATAGTTATAATAAATAATACTAAAGTTAGCCGACATTTTTAATTTTTTAATATTTTTTTTTTTCATTTATTAAGTTAGCACTATAAAATATTTTTTTAAAATTGCACTTGTAGTTTTTGAAGTTTTTTACAAATGTAATTTTTTTTTTATTTTTTTTGTCACAAGTTTTTCAATAAAAACATTTTTTTTAATTTTTAGATGTCGGCTAACTTAATTTTCATTTATAATAATACTGAAATCTGAAATTAGCTAACAATTGACGATTTTTTTAGATTATTTATTATTATTATTATTATTATATGAATAATAATTTAGCAGATATTTAATAATTTTTTAAATTAATAAATCAAAAAAAAAAATTGATATGTAGAAATTTAAAAAAATTAAAAATCCAATTTTTTAAAAATAATTTTTTGGAACAAATTTGTTTGTTAAAAAAAAATTAAAAAATGGTCAAGTGACAGATAACTTTAATGTCATTATTATTATCAACAAAATTTAATTGAAAATTCTTAATTTCGAATTTTTTAACAATTGAATTAAAAATTTTTTTTAGGACTATTTTATTTGTTTAAAAAAATAAAAAATAGTCGGATATCTGCTAACTTATTTATAATACTGAAATCAGCAAACAACTGACAGTTTTTTTTTTTTTTAAGTTTAATTAAGCAGTTATTTAATAATTTTTCTAATAATAAATTACTGCATGAAAAAAAAAATGGCATTTAGAAATTTTGATAAATTAAAAATTCAATTTTTTAAAAATAATTTTTCGGAACAAATTTTTTTGTTAAATAAAATTAAAAAATGATCAAGTGACAGCTAGCTTTAATATCATTTTTTTTATTTTTATTACAAATTATATAGATAAGAAATTTTTCAATTAAAATTTTTTCAAAATAATTTTGTAATAAAAATACAAAAAAATTGACAAATGTCAAGTAATTTCATTATAACTAATTATCATAGTTATATTTAAGAATGAAAATTAAAATTTTCGATTAATCAGCCATGAGGAATATATATAAATTTTTTTTAATGAAAGAAACACTCGTATGTAGGATCGTAGGTAGTCTGTTGTTTATGTTTATTCATCCGTGTCATTTTAATCTTTATGAAAAAAGGGCAAAAGAGAATAGGAATCCATCAAGAGATTTTTGTTTGAATTCACATTTGGTCATTGAAACCTAAAAAAAGCGTCTCGACGTTAAAACTGAAGAAGATCAACACACGGCTCCCGGAGCATTTCAATCGCTCACAGTCTCTTTGCTAGCGGTTTTTTCACCTCAACCACAAAGCCGGCTATTGTTTCACTTCTTCAGCTCCGGGTGTTGTCTGTTTCTCAGATGGAGATCTAGGAGGCTATTTTGAGAGTAAGAAAACCAAAGGAAAAAACGGAACAATCCTTTTTTGCATAAGTTCGCCATCAGATTCCTCTTGATCTTCATTTGCTAGGACTTTTAATACTCTATTTAATAGAATCTCAATTTTAGCGACCAAATTAACCCATTTTATTGTATAAGGGTGATTCTCTGTAAGGACGTCTTGAACCTGTACAAAATTGTCCGACCAAATTATTTTTGATTTTATAAGAAAAAAAATTAACAAGGGCTATAAAACTATCAGCTTAGTCATAATAAATAAACAGCCGAATTAATTTTTGCTTTTTCGATATTTGTGTATCTTTTGCCATATAACATGACAGGGGACTGTTTTTTTTTATCAAATTGAGAAAAATCAAGCAAACTATTTCAATGCATTCAACTTTTCAAGTTCTCAATGAATGTTTACATTAATTAGAATAATATTAAGACTTATGGATCCAATTTTATAAATAAATTATAAATAAAAATAGTTGCCAGGGGACTGAGTTTTGAAGTGGCCCAGACACATATTTCCAGCACAAACGGTGCTTTGACACTAAATAAAATGGTGATAAAGCGCTAACAGCCCTATGGTTATTAACTCAAGGCTAGTTAGGTCCTTATAAACCTTACAAAAGGTAAAATAACACGCTGGATTTTTTTTTTAGCTTTGAACTTCTAGCAGGGGATTGTTCTTAAAATGCCTGGGACAAACTTCGGTTTAATGAATTTAATGAAACAAATTAATTTTCGGTACTTTTTATTGAAGAAGATTGTTAGTTAACTAATTAAGTTTATAATCATTATGGACCAAATTATATATTATCGACGAATAACTTGAAATTTAATCTTAGTTTTAATTTTGGGAATGGGACAGCCCAGGGGACTGTTATTTCGGTGGTTTATAAATTTATAGCAAAAAAACCAAAATTTATTTCATTTTAGTTTTCAATGCTCCAAATAAAAATGTTTTTTTACTGTCATAATAAATTTTTTTTAGTAACAAAATGACAATTTTTCTAATAAAAAAATGCATGGGACAGCAAAAAACATCCTTACAGATAATCACCCATAAAATTTTGACTTTTCCGAGTAACACACATTTATTTTTTTCCGATGTTTTTATTTAATCATTTTAAAAAATAAACAAACTGCTTACAATCAAGTAAGCATAATATAAAGTACCGAGGTCTGGTTGAGCTCATGAAAGCTTCTAAACTTTGAAAGGCCATGAAAGACACACGGGAACAAATCAAAGTGATTTTCACGACGATAGAGGAGGGGAATAGATCAATGGTGATGAGTATAAAGCTTCGGAGCTTTCGGGCTGGTGAAGGCAAGAGTAGGAGTAGCAGTAGGAGGACGATGAGCATGTCCTCTGAGTTTCTATTGATAAACTCTCTTTATATACTCTGTACGATCTATGCTTTGAGTCGGTGGTAGTTGACGGTGGATATTGATAATATTGAAGAGTCCTGAATGCCGGTGACTGGTGAATACGACAATACACCCAGCCGGTGATTAATGGACTTCCGGCGACTTTTATATTATCTAAGTAAGATGTCGAGTGCTACCGGTACAGCAAAAGGTTACAGATAAAGACTTGGTTCATCGATTTCCAATGTTAGGTGTTTTTAATGATCATAAATCCGAGATTCAACATTTCAGATCAACTTCCTTATAAATTTGTATCCTAAACTTTTATTTTTATGTTAAATCTCTATAAATGTAATGTATATAGAGGGTACACCGTTCTTAGCTGATGTAACAATGGCAAGTTTTGGTATTGAAAGAGAACCACCCCAGAGTTGGTTTCCTTTGTAATCTGACGAGGCTTTGTACCGATTATCTGCATACGTTCGTAAGTAAGGCTTTCCTAGATTCACCAGCACGGTATCGCAACCCCTTTGCCTCAAATATAATGTAGGTATAGATACATTAAGATATAGGTATTGCAACCACTTTTCCCTCTGCTCCGTCGTCATCATCTTCGCTGAAAGAGGGAATACAGGACACGTTGTTGCACTCTGCTCTGTATAATGTTATACTTATATACACTGAAAGATTTCCTTTGAAAGTTCTTGCATAGTTGAGCGTAATCCCGCAGCCTTTCCTTCAACAACTTATTTTACGAGCTGGAACCATCGTAACTTACAAGCGATTTCGTCTTTCGAGCTGGTATTTTTGTCGCTATATTGATATTAACAATTCAAATAATAAATTTTTATATTTATCACTATCGGTCATGTAATTTATAAACTTTACTTAGGGTTAGGATTAAAAAAAGATGTCAACATTAGAATTCATTTTCTAAATTCAACTTTTCTAATTTTGAAATTTAATTTTTGACGATTTTTGCGTATTTGAATTGCTGAAGATACAATAATTTCCTAAAAATTTTTTTCCATAGTACTTGGTCTTGTTTAATTAAAAAAAAAAAAAAAAGAAAAATACAAATATAAAGCATAAAAAATTCGCCTTTGCCTCGGATATCAAATTTGCACCCGTAATGAAAAAAAAAAAAAAAATAAACTCGATTTAAATCAAGAAAAATTTTTCAGTTTAAAAATTTTTCTACTTAAATCAAGACAATTCCAATTTTCAAAAATAATTTTTTTAGCTCAAAAATTTTTCTCTTGAATCAAGTTTATTTTTTTTTTAAGTGTACCCGTAAATTCGCCTTCTAAACAGGCTCATATCGCAACATCGTAGTCGAAAAATCGTCCCTTTGCGGCCTAATGATGTAAATCACTATTTCTAACTCGTACACAGAAAAAAAAATGTTCTTGAATCAAGTATATAATTTTGAAGAACTTAATATTCTTGATTTGAGTAGAAAAATTCTTGATTTAAGGAAATTTTAATTGATTCAAGAATTTTTCGTCTTAATTCAAGACAATTACCCTTTTCAAAATTATATTCTTGGTTAAAGAATTTTTCTCTTGAATCAAGTTAATTTTTTTTTTCAGTGTAAAAATCATTTTATAATAGTTTCAATAAACAGTGGATGATACTCTTGATTTATCGAGCGCTTGCGGACAGGTAAGAGCCGAGGATGAGTGTGTTGTCACCAGTAGAGACTGGAAGTATATCGGTGAAGAGAGTGAATGGGTTAATAGACTTTGATCGCGGGGGGTAGTCATGAGAGAGTTCGAGAGCCAGAGGCACGCAAGCTGGGAGGGATATCCGGAGGGTGTACGTACTAGAAAGCGGGAGAGATAGAGAAAGAAGGCTGAGGGCGGAGGGGAGGACGGAGAAGGAGGGCTGTCCACGGGCAACTCGCTCAATTCGCCAGCTCGCTCGTTCGCCAGCAGCGTCATCATACGACCTCTTTGTTCCCCGACAATTTCAGCGGCATTGTCACCGTCAACAATGTCCACTTGACATTCGGTTTCTTTGTTCCACGCATTGTTAACTCTATCCTTGGCTCGGTCTTTCAATCATAAAGCTCATCGTAGACTGGGTATACCTACACGACTTTGTAAACTCACTTTTCATATCTCTTCTTCAGCTTCCATTCCTCCGCTCCTCTTCTGCCTCTTCCGCCTACTCCGGCTCCTTTTGCATCTTAATAACTGACCTTTTATCTTATTCTTACCGTCTCGAGAGACTTAACATACATCTAAACTCGAGAGTATAATATACTTTTTTAAAATGCTACGTTTATTTTGTTTATTTTTAACTTACCGCTTTTCGGATTATTTATCCTTTTGTAATTAATTATGAGAAAATTATTTATATTGTTGATAAGAGTAGAGTGAAAGATGTAATTGTTGAGTTAGTGCTTATCAGTTTGGAGAATATTACACTGATGAAATAATTAACTTGATTCAAGAGAAAAATCTTAGATCAGAAACATCATTCTGGAGAATTTATTTTGAATCAACCAGATTAAATTCTTCAATCAAGTAAAATTTATTAAAATTAAATTTTATAGTTCAAAAATTTTCATTAGACACTGATAGAAGGATTTGTTTATAGTTAAAAATATTCATTAATATTCAACAAATCATTTATTAAAGACCACTTTTCAGTCCTTGACTAATATTTCTTAGCATTTAAAAAAGTTTATTAATATTAAATAAATGAATATCAGATTTATTAAATACAAACAAATCATTTTAAATACTAAGAGATATTTGTTTAATACTAAAAAGTGGTCTCTAATAAATGATTTGTTAACTATTAACAAATATTTTTTGATATAAATAAATCCTTCTATCAGTGGAGTACGGACTGATCATCCCCTCAGAAAATTCTAAATTCGATAAATAAATATTTAAATTGAAGAAAAAAATAATTGATTCAAGAAAATTATTTTATCTCGATTGGAGAATGTTTTATCTTGAAAATAATTTTTATCTTTTAGCGAATAAATTCGAAATTTATAGATCACGAGTTTATTATCTTCGTAAAACACAGTGATAAAAAGAAAAATTATTATCCGGAAATAAATTCATTGACTCAAGAATAAATTGAAATGAACCGTTCAAATTTATTAATTTTTCGACTAAACACTATCATTATTTATCCGGTGACGTTAGCCGAGTCGTCTAAGGCGCATGGCCTATAGAGAACTCGGACTAACTTACCGGCCAGGCGTGGGTTCGAATCCGTGGGTTCGAATCCCCCAAAAAAAAAAATATCAATATTTTTTATGAGCTAAATCTTGATCCTCAATAAGTTTGCTTGATTAAAATCCTAAAAATTCTGAATAAAACATTGAAGATACAAAAAAATCATAAGACACATTGTTCGTCAAAAATTCAATGCGCTACAAAAAAATTCTTATCAATTTTTTTTTACTGCTCAATATCAAGTCAAAATTAAAATTTAAAGTTCTAACATAAAATTTAAAAATTTGATCTTGTCAAAACTCAATAATTCCAAACTAAAATCTAACTCATCTCCGCACAATTTTTATAATCTCTCCTTTTGAATCACCCATCAGTAATTAATACTAATAGCACAATAAAATTGTATAGATTTTTGTTGGCAGATAGAATCAACAATATCTTGATGTAGTACTCAAAGTTATTCTCGCAAAAGTTTTATAGTATCTCTCTATACCAACAGCCCATTGTCCACACAGTTATGACTACATTCATGTCCTTCTTCGACGCTTTGTTACTACCCCGTTCATTGTCTGTTCTCGCTCGTGTGCCCGGCTCTGCCTCATCGCCGTAACGTCAACTCATTGTTTTCTCATTGTTGCTGAGTTTGTGATTCCCCTAAGAAACTAGGTCCCTCTCTCCTCTTTTCTTTCCTCATATTCAGATTTATATATATATATATATAAAGACTGTACCGCAAAAAAGCGCAAGGATGAAAAGAGAAACAAGAATAAGCTCTAACGTAGTACATTCGTCTTATAAAGCCAAGATTCTTCTTTATCCGTATCCGCTGTTTAAATTCTCTCGTAAAACCATTGAGTGCCTTGAAATTTTTTTTGAGTAATTTTCAAATATTTATATTTTAAGTCCATCTATATAATTGAGTAAACAATAAACGATACGTCGGCGCCTAATCGAAAGCAATATTTTTCGAGATATTAAAATTTATTTGTTGGTCCATTTTATATTATGTGTATAGATATTTTATTGAACCAGCATAAAAGCTCGTACTCGGTAATAAAAATTTTTGTATTGAATGAATAAGAAAGTACATCGCCGCAAATTCATGGTACGGAGACCTGACACAATACATCGAAATGACGGCATTGTCGAGAAGAATATAACGCATTGACCTGACTGACTCCCGCATCTTCGGGGATATTTTTCTTTACCAATACCAATACAATTTTATGTACGCTACGAGAAATAAATAAAAGTTTATAGAATAGTTAAGTCTCTCATGTATTGGGAGCTTTAATGTTCGGAACATTTTTTAACAAACTTAAATTTTTTAGAATGGAAAACTTTATCTGACTATTTCGCGTAGAAAACATGCTGAATTTTTAAGATATTTTTGATAGTGGTGTACCTAAGGGCAAAGAAGTGAATAGAAGGGTTAAATAATTATTAATGAAGTCGTTGATTATTAAAAATAAAAAATTTTAATTATTAAAATTAAAAATATGAAACAGAAAAACAAAAAAGATTATAAGTCAAAATTTAAATAATTTTTTCTTTTTAAAATAAAAATATCTTGGTTGAAAAATTTTGCTAATTATTTTGTTTATTATTTAGATGATAAATTAATTATCGACAAAAAAATATCAAACCGTGAAAATCTATAAATTCAGGTTAAACTTCACTTAATTATACTTTAAAAATAAAATTAACTTGATTAAAAAAAATCAAGAAAATCATTTTAAAGTTCTTAATTGTCTTGATTTAAGTAGAAAAATTCTTGAACTAAGAAATTTATTTTTAAGTAAATTTTACTTGATTCACAAATTTTTCGTTTCAATTTAAAACAACGGAACTCTTCAAAATAATTTTTTTGATTCAAGAATCTTTATCTTAAATTAAGTTAATTTGTTTTTGTCAGTGAATCGATAAAAATTCAGACAAATTGATAAAATGAAGGATTTATTACGACGCAAAACTCATATGTGAAAAATTCATTGGTAGGTATAAAAAAAATCTTAGAAAATCGTTTGTAACTTTTACGTTCAATAAAAAATCTGATAAAAGAAAAGTCAGAAAAACCAGAGTAGATTCAAAACAACTAGTGGGAGAAGAGAAGGTAAAACATTGGATTGTATACATATATACGTAGGCAGATTTAATTAGCATGGACTTTTGGTGGCCCTCGAGGGATGTAACTCAGGGTGAGCAGTGCGGGGAGCGATCAGAGCCCGCTGAGGGAAAAGGGGGCAGTTGGAGCGTTAAAGTTAAATGACGGTTGCCGGGTGGTTATTCTTCCCAACAACTGATGCTTGATAATCTGCGAAGCCCCCGGTACCCCCCTTAGCCTCTCAATTCTGCTCGATAGTTGGCTCCCTGCGCGCGGACCAATTCTCTCAATGGAACAACTCAGCCACGTTCCAACCAGCTTAATTGTAGTTCCTTGCGCCGGTACTCTCCTCTCGCAGCCCATTTTTATTTTATTTTATATTCTTTTCTTTACTTCTATTCTGATTCGACGATTCCTATGGAATCACCATCCGACTGTACTACTACCCGTGTATACGGATTCTTTTATTTTAATTGATACACACACCCACACCCACACCTGCGAAATATACAACTCAGCAGCCAATCACTTTTATATAGATCTTTCTTTTTCTTCTTTATTACAATTACCATTGTGTCCGATACTTCGTTCGGTTAAATATTCCTGATTCACAATTCATTATTTAAGTTCTATTGTCGTCTCTCATGTATTCTTATATTAATTTAGTCAGCAAAATTACTCACTTGTTTATCGGAATCATAATATAGAAAACAGTAAAATTTAAAATATAGTTCTCACACGAAAAATAATAAATTTGTTAAAATTATAAAAGATGGGAATCAAAAAGTGAGTACGACAGAATTCTTCTTGATTGTCCAATTTCAAAACACAGTAATTGAGATTTTTCAGTTTTTTTCAAATTTGCTTTATAAAAAAAAAAATTTATACTTTAAATTAATAGAAAAATTCTTAAATCAAGTAAAAAAAAATTAGGAAAACGGTTGACCCTGAAGGCCATCCCTGCAACTTCCCGCCAATTCTATACTTAAGCGCTTGAAATTGCACTTATGACGTTTTAGAGCTCTTCGAGCTCATAAATACAATTTGTGTATTATTTTGAGTTCTTCGAGCTCAAAAAAATAGCTTTTGTATGCTTTTGAGCTCTTCGAGCTCAAAAGTTTGATAGAAGTTTGATAAAACACTATTTTTTTAATTTTCAAATCGCAATAACTTTTGAATGAATGAACCGATTTTCACGCGGTTGGTGGCATTCGACGCAGTTTTTTAAGCTTCATGAAAAATGTTTAAGTTTATATTGACAGAGTGGAAAACTTCGGAGTAATTCCGAAAAAACACTTTTTTCGGTTTTCTTTCGTCAACGATAACTCACGAACGAATCAACCGATTTTGACCGGACTGGCGGCGATCGACGTGGTTTTTTGATGTTAAGAGCTGATTAGTTTTTTAAATTGATTGGTAAAGCCGTTTAAAAGTTATTCCAAAAAAATAACTTTTGAAAAAATTTTTTTTTGTAGTTTTTTGCGATTTCTCAAAATCCACCGGTCCGAATCGTTCCAAAGTATATACAAAATCTAAGTTTGGTCAAGCCCTTTCGAATGGCACCAACCGCGATCAAATCGGTCAAGCCGTTCAAAAGTGATAAGAGGTTTACATCCACACACACACACACACACACGCACACACACACACACACACACACACACACACACACACACACACACACACACACACGCACACGCACACACAAACAGACAGACACCATCGCGGGAATAGTCAGGAAAGCTTCCTAGGACCTCGAAACGTCGAGATTCGATGAAAACTCGATTTTCGTAAAACGGGGTGAAAACAATAACTTCCCGATTTTTGGAAATCTTCGATTTTCTTAGCGGGAAGTTAAAAATTTCTTAGTTTAAGAATTTTTCCACCCAAACCAAGAGGATAAAATTCTTCAAAATTATTTTCTTAACAGCCCGGATCACTACGTTTGCAGCTTTATATTTCTCTCTTAGAAAAAGAAGAATTAAAAAAAAACGCTTTGCTACGAAATAGATCTTTTAATTATCTATTTCGTAGCAGAGCGTTTTTTTCGAAATTTTTTGTTTAAAAAAAACATAAAACCGCAATGATGATAAGTGCAACAAGGATAGTATCGTTTCTCGCAATGAGCGCGACGCGATAAAAAGAAGGGGCCAGCTGTTAGGATTAATTAATTAATTAACGTAGTTCCAGCGTGGTATAGTATAGTTAGAGCATTTACTATGGACAAAAATTTAAAAGCGTCGGCACACAGACGTCCACACATATAATTACATATTGTTAGTTTAGTGATCTGGCAACGTTGCTCTTGAAAACCGTGAAAGATTTGAATTTCCCGCTTTTTATGCTACACTATTTCAGGGAGCATTGCGCACGGCGTTGCCGAATCGCTATAAATTGTACAATGAGCAGGTTAGAAATGGATCAAAAATTATTTTTTTTTTAATTATTATATCTCGATAACAAAACAGTGAGGTGCTACTTTTATTTTTTTAACTTATTCTAAAAACATTTTTTAACACTCTCCTAATTTTTTTTCCAATTCTGTCGAGAGAATTTTTTAATATAATAAAAAATAGTTGGAGAGACCGGACATTTTACATACTTTAAATAGAACATGACCCTCAAAATCGACAATTTTGACTTTAAATATCTCGCGATCTAAATGGTCAAAAATTATGAAATTTTAGGAGTTTATAAATAAAGCTATTCTGAACCCGTAAAAAAAATTTCAGCCGAATCTGTCGAAAAGTGATTTCATGCTGGAACTACCTTAAATTAATTCGTTAATTTTTTTTCTGTGTAGTACGCTTATTATTATTAAAAAAAAGCACAAAAATACAAAAAAAGTCTAAAAATTTTGCAAAAATTAAAAAATTCCCGATTTTTTAGTATGTGAATCTTGAGCACACCTAAAAATTTTTTATTTTGCTGTATATTGTAGAAGGCTTTTAAAACATAAATTTAATTTAATACGAACTTTAAAAAACTAAAATAGTTGATTTTTTGCTCCACCCCGTTCAATACATAATTATAAATATCTTCGAAAGTATTAACTTGGGGCACTATATCGGGAAAGAAAAGATCGAGCAGAATGCTACGAATTCGAAAGATCCATACCTGCATACGTAATGCAACTCGGCATTGTCATCTAGGCATCGGCAGCTCTTTTGTCTACCGGTTGGTTCTGTTAAGAAGACCGTGGCTCGAAAATTCTGATCGCACGCGCTCCTTATCGATCTTCGGCCGATCATTTGCATCCTCATTGTTCCGACCATAGGAAGAGATTCCGCGGGCACAATATTCCTCGCTATAACACCTTTCCTGGTGCAGCGTTAAATAATATTTTTTATCTACTTTATTTTCCACCCTCTTCGTTCCCGTCCTCCATTCTTCGTTTTCTGCTTCCCTGTTGTTACTGTTACAATCACAATCACAAAATTGTATTCACCCACGAGGACACAATTCATCAATCTACTTATTTATTTATTTACTTATTTGTGTTTGACAGAGATGTAATATTAATAGATCGTCACATATGAGACGTGGGTTGATGTTCATAATAGAGAATATAGATGTTCGAATGTGAAAGAGAAGAAAGTGTTGTAGGGAAGAATGTGTTCTATACTGTACTATATTATACTACGGTACATAAAGAAAAGAAAAACCCCTTGACAGGCAACCGCACATTTTTACGTCATCATGACAGTGCCAGTGCATTGTTGTCACGAGACAAAGGCAAATGTGGCGACGAAATTGCGAAGGAAAGGCTTTGGATGTATGTAAGTAAGGCGCAAGAGTATGTGGATTGTGGATATGTTGATATTTTAGTTATATATAGTCTACAGAAAGAGTTTTTGAAATTTCGCTGCAATAATATCTCCACTAAAAGCTGGATCCATTATGGAAGAAAGAGATAAAATAGGCCCCTGGGGCATTACTGGTCCTCTGCTCTTTTTTTAGATTAAAGTTGGGAAAATGACATGGATTAAGTGTTTTTAAATGGTTTAAAGGAATTTTTGTACTATGATCAGATTGAAATAATTTTGAAGAGTCAAATTTTGTTCAAAATCTTGGTAAATATTAGATCAAAATTTTAAAACTGGTTTAAAATTGTAGGAATTAAAATTTTTCAACGACGGACAATTGAAAAGATTTTTAAAGAGTGAAAAAGTCAAATTTTCTTTAAAGTTTGATAAACATTGTTAACAGACCTGTAAAATTTTTTAATTTAAATATTAATATGAGAATTTTGAATTTTTTAATTAAGATCAAATCGAAAGATTTTTAAAGTACGACTCAAATTTTGTTCAAAGTTTTATAATCATTCTTGTTCGACCTCTAAAATTTTAAAATTTATTTATGTAAGTACTTTAATGTCGTATTCAAAAAATTCATTAAAATTTTTGATATTTGATGAAAACAAAAACATAATTTTCTAACATATTTCTTAAAAAAATAAATTTTTATCCACTACTAGATCAAAGAAATAAAAACTTTAAATATAAGCTGAAAACAGTGAAATTTTTCATCAAGACCCCAAGTTTTCCATAAGTAAATTTAATTATAGCTAAATGTCAGGTACAAGTGCGTGTCAGCTGATATTCATTTATTAAATATTAATAGAACTTTTTAAATACTAAGAAATATTTATTAAGGACTAAAAAGTGGTCTTTAGTAAATAATTTTTTATATATTAACAAATATTTTTAACTATAAACAAATCCTTCTATCAGTGTTGGGAAATATTAGATCAAAATTTTAAAACTGGTTCAGAATTGTAGAATTTTAAATTTTTCAACTAAGATCAGTTGAAAAGATTTTTAAAGAGTAAAAAAGTCAAATTTTCTTTAAAATTTTATAAACATCGTTAAGAGAACTGTAAAATTTTTTAATTTATTCATGATAGTCTATTGATGTTTAATCAAAAATTGAAAACTGATTCGAAATATGAGAATTTTAAATTTTTTAATTAAGATCAAATCGAAAGATTTTTAAAGTACGACTCAAATTTTGTTCAAAGTTTTATAATAACTCTTGCTCGACCTCTAAAATTTTCAAATTTATTTATGTAAGTACTTTAATATCATATTCAAAAAATTCATAAAAATTTTTGATATTTGATGAAAACAAAAACATAATTTTCTAACATATTACTTAAAAAAATAAATTTTTATCCACTACTAGATCAAAGAAATAAAAACTTTAAATATAAGCTGAAAACAGTGAAATTTTTCATCAAGACCCCAAGTTTTCCATAAGTAAATTTAATTATCGCTAAATGTCAGGTACAAGTGCGTGTCAGTCGGGAGTGTAAATCGTGGCAGTATATACAGTCTATAGTAAGTATGGAAATCGGTAATAGAGCACCGAGTTAAGTACAACAGAGTTTCAAAGACCCTAGGGCAGTTGCCAAGTTAATCAAGTTGTTTTCCGTTTAATTAGAATCCCAGGTTGATCCTCCCGCTATTCTCTCAGAGGTCTTAGGATTATAAGCCTCTGTCCCCGCGTGATATTAAGACGCTGTCTTAACGACCCACCGTGTCTCCACCCTTGTACACACGAATACATAGATAATATTCCATATTCCATTATATAATATATATTCATATTCATATTCCAAGAGGTTCATCTAATCCCGCGTTAACGAATGATCCACGATGAACATCTAGCTTCTCCACACTTTTAATATGCCAATAATTTTAGCTCGGTGTTTCAACTTTCAATTTTTATTTATATAAACTTTTTTTTGGAGTTATTTATCATAACTCAAAACAGATGAAACCATCAAGGTAAAACCTTCCAGCGCTGCTTGATCCCACGTGGGATTCGGGTCAATTGATTGTCTGACAAATCTTTCATTTATCCTGGTCTTGGTCTCAATAATAATCTTCGAGCCAATTACGGCTAAAAATTGCTAATGCAATAATAATATAACATAATTAAACGGGACTTCCTTTTGAGACGGTCAACTTGTTAATCACATCCGGCGACGCCTGTACCCTTTTTTGCATCCACCACCATCTTCTTCGCTTTCGTTAATAGGGTATGCGATTATTGTCTCGGGTTTCACTTCGTCGCTTTCAATTGTGTTTATCTATCGTTAGTAATTTACTGAAACTAACTATTAAATCAAATTAATTCATTGGAATTGATGTAGAGTACACTGATAAAAAATTAATTTGATTTAAGAGAAAAATTATTGAGTCAAGAATATAATTTTTAAAAGTTTTGTAAACTTTAATCAAGTGGAAAAATTCTTTATTCAATTATTTATTTATTTATTGGATTTATATGCCAAGGCTTATTACCGGATGGCAAATTGTACAGTGTCTAGTATAATTAATGAATAATAACAAAAAGTGTAATTAAGTAATACAACAGAAACAGTATGACGATACTGCCATTCTAATACGTCGTATCCCACATTAAGAAAATTTTACAGCAGACGGTCCAAAATTCTTGATTTAAGGAAATTTCACTTAATTCAAGAATTTTTCGTTTTGATTCAAGACAATTACCCTCTTCAAAATTATATTCTTAGTTCAAGAATTTTTCTCTTGAATCAAGTTAATTTTTTTTTCTGTGTATGAGTGACATATCAGTAACTTAAAAATTATTGAATCAAGAAAATAATTTTGAAGAATTTTATTTTGATTCAAGTAGAAAAATTTTTAAACTAACATTTTTTTCTTGGCTTAAATAAATATTATTTGATTCAATAATTTTTCATTTTGATTCAAGACACTGAAACTTTTTAAAATTATTTTCTTGGTTCACAAAATTTTCTCTTGATTCTTTATTTTTTTTTCAAAAAAAAAAAAATACAATTAATGTTTAAAATTAAGCTTCGCAAGAGAGGGAGTACAACAATACTCGAGGGTGGGGAACAGCACAGCCGGAAAGATGGCGTGTGGCTGGGGAACGTGATGCGCGAATCAGTCTCTCGCCGCGCGTTGTTACACTCTGTCACAGAGTTTGCCTGCTCCGCTCCGATATCACTCCTATCGTTATCAATGATATCAATAATCGTCAATAATAAAAATTGAACATCAACCATTGTCAATAAAAATAAAAAATATTCTACCGAAAAATTTTCAAAAAATATTTTTTTATTTTTCTGATTTTGTTTAAAAAATTCCAAAACACGTGTAGTGAAAACTGACATGAATCATTTGTAATTACTGACACGTCCGGTAGTGAATTTTCATTGAAAAATTTAGTGTATTATATCGGAGCGAAGAGCGGCGATATTTCTGATTGATAGAGTAAATAAATAAAAATAAATATTTAAATATACGAGTGGCTGTTGGTTGTCAAGTGTGTGTCTGGTGTAAGTGTGTGCAGTGTGTGTGTGAGTGATTGCCAATGGCAATGATTTAGCGAGAGTTGACATATAATATTTACAGTGGAGGCATATCCGCGGTTGCACGTGACATCCACTGACACGCGGACAATGCAATGGAATTTTCGGTTTCGAATCTAGTGCGTTTTGTGCTGGTGCTTCTGCAGTACTGAAATATCCTATCCCTGTCGGTCTCTTTCTATCCGATGGTGATCGTGATCGGATCTCATGATGCTCATCGCTCTGGAGTACTCTCTGCTCCAGAATTCAACATCCAGAATGTGTGCATGTAGATAATAAAGGTGTGCTAATGTGTGTATGCAAGTGTCTCTGTGTCATGTCTCGTATATGTGTGATATGTTATATATCCAGTTTGCAGTGTAAAGTGGACCCTGTGATTTTGATTACCAGGTTCCATTGAGCTTCGATCGAGGTGACTGAGTGGATGACTTCTAGTGATAGTGATTACGATCGAGAGTCCAAGTCAAGCACGCTCCGCTGCCAGTCCTCTGTTTACATCCTCCGATTTTCATATTTAGGGACTAATTGTCGATCATCGATCTTCTTTCGTCCAATGGTGAGTTTTTTAAGAAATATTTTGTTTGAATTTTTTTAATTTTCAGGATGAAAAATTTCTAAAGGAAGGAATTTGAAATAACACGTTGAATTTTTTAGTTTCATAGTCAATAATTTTTAAACTTAAAAAATGATACTTAGAATTTTTTTTTAGACAATTACATAATTTTTTTTTTAGACAAAAATATAATAATTAAGAAGAAAAGTTTAAAACTAATTAAAAAAATTATTTCTTTAAATTTTTTAAAGATTATTGTAAATTCGCCGTGAAATAGACAAATTTAAAATTCCAAAAATTTTTTAAATTGTTAATTTATTGATTTTTTATGAAAAAGAAAAAAAAAGTGATCATGAAACTGAACAATTATCTTTTCTTCTATTTATAAGATTTTTTAAACGTAAGCTAAAAGAAATAAATTGGTTGAAAAAGTTCTCAGTCTCTCAAAAAAATAAAAAAAGAGTTTTTCTTTATACAAGGTCAAATAAAAATAACCAAATTTTTTATAAGAATTTACAAAAATATCGGAAAAATTTTGTCGATTTTTAATCCAAAAATATCTACTGATAATAAAATTAATTAATTTAATTCACGAAAAAATAATCTTAAACTAAGGACGTAATTTTGGAGAGTTAAATCATTTTGCATCAAGTAAAATTTACTTAAGAAACTGCCAATTTTGTAACTCAATAATTTTTCTGTTTAATTCAAACTCAAAATTAATTTCTTCATTAAAAATTTTTTTTTTTGATCGAATCAAATAAATTGTTTTTCAGTGTATCTTTTACTAAAACCATTTTTTAACTACCAAAAAACTCACTAATATTTTCAATTCAAAAAAAATTATTTTCTCTATTACATTTCAATTGTCAAAAGAATCTGAATAACATAACACCTAGGTAATTTACATCTAAAAACATTTAACCGTGCAATATTCGACAAATAAGCTAAAAGATACATACATACATCAAGCATAATAATAAACATATATACTAAATACAATATATACATATATAAGAGAAGAAAAAAATAATCAAATGGAGAAGAAATATAAAAAGCGAGATCTCCATTCTCCTTAGGTTCCAATTGTTTCGGCAGGCATATTATATATTTTTATTTATTTTCCTTCGGTGCGCTTTTCTGGCACCTCCTTTCTCTTATTGCTCCTATGTATGTGTTTATATTGTTTATTGTATATCGTATATTGTATATTATATATTCGTCTCCTTTATCTTCTCAGACTCACGCAGAGGCAGAGTCCTCTTCTCATTTTATTTCATTTTAGTTAAAAATAAACATTGCGTCAAAAGTAGTATTGAACAAACAGCGTTAATTCCACGTGCTTCATGCTGAATACATCGTTTCCAAATAGAGCCATTTCTATAGTGACAATGAGGCTTTTGATTTCGTATTTGAAATACGCGTTTGAATCGCGCTTCCACCCTATCCGTGCCATACACTGACACATTTACTATATTTACTATATGTATAATATCTACCTATAATACTGTGCGAAAGAGTTGTCAACACTCAGACATCCACATATGAACACACACATGCGATATAAACACAGATAAAGCGATGGCAGGATAGATACAGATAATAAAGTAAGTTATCTCCCGGGTCTTTATCAAAAGGGAGTTTATTCGGTAACTACCGATTCACGCGAAACCACCAAGGTGTATGAGTTGTTCCAGCACCCCTTAACACATTGTGTGGAGCGAGACGTCAAAAGAACAAGAGGAAGAGGGTTGAGGGTGCCTCCCGTCCCCTTTCACCCTTCTTTCTACTCAAGGGTGGCTCTACGCCGCTTTCCGGGAACAAATTGTCCCGCGGGACAAAACCAACCTCTGTCTCTCTCAGACTATCAGTTTAGACTTACACTCTTTGTACATGCGATAATAAGAGTTTTAGTAGTGAAATGTACCCCGTAAGCTTTCAACTCCTTGCTACTGCGATTGTTTTTTTATTGATCGATACTTTTGGATTGTAACGAAAGAATCTTTTAAGTCCGGAGCTGGAAGTTGTGTGTGGTTGTGGAGTTTCAAAACTTCGTTGGTAGAATTTGAAGTTATACACGTGGAGAATAAAACTAAACAGTAAAAAATTTTGCGTCAAAAAACTGAGTGTTAAAAATTTTTGTGTTAAATATTTAATACTTTTATAGGGTAAAAGACCCCATTAGTGGCAGGGAACCCATTACTGACACTTTCTTTGATTTTGATCCTTATTTAATTAATAAAATCATTAATTTCAATAATGAATATATTATTTCTAATCTTTAAGACCTTTAGATCAAAGAAATCTTTAATTTTTATTCCAAGTAGAACATTTTTTTATTAAAAGAAAAAGTGCCACTAATAGGGGTTAAAGGTGCCACTAATGGGGTCTTTTACCTTATGTAAATTTAACATATATTCTGTTAAATCAATACAAAAAAGTGTTAAATATTTAACATAAAAATTTTCAACACAAAATTTTTTGACATAATGACGCAAAACTTTTTACTGTGTAGTTATTTGAAAAGAAATGGTCTTGATTTAAGAATAAAATTTTTTTGAGAAAAGAATTGTTTTGATTTAAGAATTTCTTGATTTGAAAGTAATTTTTTTTAGCAAAAAGAAGTTTGAAATCGAAAGATCAAGTTTTTTTTCTCAGTGCAATTTAAAAAATTTAAAATTGATGATATTTATAATTTAGCAGGTGATGGGCCCTGTATGCTTTACTGCATATTTGTACGATCAAAGCTAAATGATAATCATTTAATACTTTTAAAAATAAAATTACAAATTTAAAACTGAAAACCTTTTATACTATCTGTGCAAAAAATTTTCACAAGACATAAAAAAATTCAAAAAATTGTTCGACGTATAGTTTTGAAAAATATCGGAGATATTACTCTGAAAAATTTTCTGATGTGTCGATAAAATATTAATGTAAAGTCCTGATATGAATGGAAAGAGAAAAAATTGTATACAGTTTGGATTTAAAGGTAATCAATGTATGTGTGAATGCTTTTTTGGCATTAGAGACTTGATGTCCCTCGATGCAGAAACCAGGAGTCGAAAAAGGAGGGAGCTTTCTTTTCAGCGGATTCTCAGCTATACATAGACCCACTCATACCCTTCTTAGGAGTTTGAAATATTTCCAAGGATCTAGCGAGTTTATTAAGGCTATTCATGGCGCGCCTCTGAGACAGCATTATGGATACAATTTAGTCTTATTCATCTCAACGTTGGACGTCTAAATATTTTTAACCTCAGTCCTTTTAATACCGAACTCCAACTCCGACTCAAACTCTTTTCAGCCCAGATTTTCACCATTGCTGATACGCGAAATTTCTTTCAAATTTTTCGACCAAAAGCTCTGCGTAAGGTCCTCAAAAAAGTATTTTGTATTTTGTAAAGCGAAGTTTTCATTTACATCTTCCTTTTATTTGGCGGACTAGTTGACTGGCGACATTCCTCTATCATCCCTCATTTCTCGTTTTTTCTTCCCCTGGATTTTATACAATCAAAAGAATTCTATCTTCGACAACAATACCGCGCGAGCTTGAAAGCCCGCTCGTGATAGCTTTGTGCCCTATTCCTGCCTCACACCCCGACGACTACAGTTCAAGATGTTAACGGGCGGGGATTCGCCACCGCGTACAAGGGTAACGATTTCACAAGGTCAATATTTATTTACATTAGACTGAAGCGAGAATTTTTGTGTTTAAAAATATTTTTTGATTTTTTTTTCTTGCACGGAAAAAAGTAAACTGTAATATTCACTCGGATTCCGGTTAATTTTTATAGTTTCAAATAGTAAAGCAGTCATCCGGGTGGCAAAAATATAAATATTACAGAACTTAATGTAGAAAGTATAAAAGCCACAATTTATAATTTAATATCCAAAATAAGTGATTAGTAGCTGTCACTATAGTAAATAACGACTCTTTCATCTTAAAAAATTACAGTTTTAAACAGTAAAAATTGCCATTTCAATATATAGTCCATATTATGAGGAGAAGGGGAACTCAGATGAAAGAGAAGGGGATCTCACTCTGAGAGAATTTGACATTTGAAACAGTAAAAATTATACTTTTAAAATATACATTTTACCAGTCTAAGCAAGTCAATAATTACAGTTTGATTTTTAGCGTTGCGTTTAAAATTTACCATTTTACTTTGTAAATATTGACGTTGCTTGTATTAGAAATTTACTAACTTTATTTTATACTTTTTACATATCATAAGATCATTTTTTAGCTACGAAATGATAAATATCAAAGTCTGAATTTTTAATTATTATATTTTAACATTTTAGACATTCACATAGCGAATATTACTGTTTGAAATAGTATTTTCTTCCATGTAGAGATTAAATTGTAACGTTTAAATGGTAAATATTATAAAGTGAATAGTAAAATCACGATTTTACTGTTTGAAATGGTAATTTTTAGCAGTTGATCATTACTTATTATAAATCGACTGTTATTTATTACAGTTTACTTTTTTCCGTGTGAGCTCCAAAATTTTGTTCAAAATTCTTTTGTTGTTAATTCGTAAAAAAAAATTCTGTTTTTAAATAATTTTTACTTTCAGGGTAGGAAATGATCGATAAAGGCTCAGAGGGATCGATATTAAAAATTCTTTCACAATCCAAAGCTTAAAAATTATTTATTTTTGGGGCAAAAAAAAATATCTGCATTTTTATCTTAACTATTATCTCCTGGCAAGCAAACCATGGACTAGGTACTGGACACTGGATAGAAGGATACCTTTTGAAGCATTATAATTATTATAATAATTATTACAACTATTTTTTGGTATACTTAAAGCGGAGTTGAATAAATCCTAGCAGGAGAGGAAGAGAGTAGGAGTAGGAGTAAGAGCAATAGCAATAGTCAGTCCCTGGTCTCTGGTCTCTCGTCAGGTTGCATTGTTTACAGAGTGATGAGTCTTCACACTGGCGAGCAGAGTGCGTTTCTCCTCTCTTATTCATTCTCTTCTCCCTGTCTCCCTTATATAGTCCCATTCTTCCGCGTTCTCGCTATTGTTCCGCCGTTCCTTTATACAGAATAAAGTATCAAGCGGCCCGACACAATGTACCCCGCCATCGCCATCGCGTTACTGATTTTACTCTTTCTTTCCCTCCCTGAGCTCCGTTCGCTCTCTTGTGTGTGTAAGTGTGTAAGTGTGCAAATTGTGTGAATATATGTGAGTTTCCTCTTTCTCACCCCGAGCGCCATCAGTCGGTTTTCTATTCGCGAATCTTTCGTTTTTCTACTTCGACTCCACACTCCTCACTCCTCACTCTCTTTCCAATTCACTCACCCCCTGGTTACACTTGTGTGCGCCGCGGCGGCGGTAGGCGATGGCTCCGGTACGGTCGGCATCCCGCTACCTCTCTCAGAGTCCACGCTCCTATTCAATCTACGATCGTTCGATCTCTCAGAGTAGAGAGTTTTTCTTTTTCTCCACCAACAACCTCTTTCACGCTTCGAATATTTTCCAACGCTTCTTCATTCACCTCCTCCACAGAACTTTTTTATTTCTTTTTTACTCTAACTAATTTCACACAATATTTTTACTAATACATACTTTTTTATTTTTTTTTAATAATAATAATTATAATAATGTTTTTAAAAATTTATCATTATTATTTCTACAAAAAAAAAAATTTGTTCTTTAAATATTTTTCGGATTAAGGCCTTATGCAAAAATTATTATAATAATAATACAAATAATAAATTTTTAAGCACTGGACATGTAATCGTGGAGATCCACATAGAAAAAAAGGTTTACTTGAGCCAAGAAAATATTTTTCTTCCTAATTAATTTCTTGAGCGAAAAAAAAATTTTTTTTTGACACAAGAAATTTCACTTATTCCAACAAAATTAATTCTCTTGCTTTAAGAAATACGTATCTTGATACAATAAAATTTATTTAAGTCAAGGAAATCTTGTTTTGAGAAAATTCAGCCTCTTGTTCCAAAAAATTTAGTTCTTGATAGAAGTAAATTTTCTTGTCTTGAGAAAATTTCTCTCTTGCTCCTAAAAATTAAATATCTTGATAGAAGTAAATTTTCATTAATATTTTTATTGATTAACATGTCAAATGGGAAGATCAAATAATATTGAATCATTTTTTTCATTCAATATGTATAATTGTACGCTAAAATAATATAAAATGGGTATCAAATATTCAAAAGAAAAATTTTCTCAAGGTGAGAAAATTTTTTTCTTAGCTGAAGTAGGTAGCGCTGCTTCCCTAAAGTATCTAAAAATCTTGATCAAATATAAAAATTTATTGTATCAAGTATTTATGATAATTTGAATTAAGAAAAAATTACTTCCACTAAGAATAGAATTTCAAGAAAAATTTTTACTTCGGCCAACACAATTTCGGTGTTTCTTCAGGCACCTGAAATTTTCTTGAGCCAAGAATTTCATTCTCGAGCCAAAAAATTTTTCTTTCTCTGCAGGTTCAACTTGAATTGGTCCGATCCTAAATTCTTTTTAATGTTATTTTTGTATTTTTCATTTAATTGATAGTATAACTTTTATTGCTACTTTACAAAAATTGCCAAAATGACAGGAAAATTATTACTCAAACCAAGTAATTAAAATTTTTAATTAAAAAATATCTAATTAAAGAATTAGGAAGGCTAAGAATAATAATAATTTTATCTTATGTTTTAAAAAATTAATTACCATAGTTGATTAATTGTTTTTCTTTGTGAAAAATTTTCCAACAAATAGTATCCCGGTTGACAATATGTCGATTGCGATCACCCCGAGTTAATTAATAATTCTCGCTTTATTAAAAATATATATAATAATAACATCGTCCGAACAAGTTTTCCGGTATTATATTTTTATTTTTAATTTTTCTATCGCCGTAACGAATTATTTCGACGAGTAGAGAGTGTAGAGTGGAGTTGGAAAAAGTTTTACGTATTGTTTTTCCTCGGCCGTGGAATATTGAATGGATCGGTACGGAGCATAACTTTAGAGTTGTAGATTCTATTGGTATCCGCGAGCGTGGAATTTCCGAGCTGTCGACTACTGGACCATCACTACTCCACTTCACTTTCCAATCTTCACTTGAAACTCCCGTAGTTTACCGAGCTTCCAAAAGAGAGAAGAGGAAAGAGGAAGTAAAGAGAGGGCTTCTTCTGTGTTTGCTAATAAGACTCTTTTCAGAATAGCTGGCCTTTGAATGCGGGACGAGCGGACAATTCGGTACTAATTTAATGTGCACACTGAATGGCGGCATTAATTAACAACCGGCATTCAGCCCACCAAGCCCTCGGTTATTCTTATCCGGTAGCACCTTCTACCTTTACTTTTACTTTACTTCTTCAAGACCACCACCCTCTACCTACCTCTACCTTTTATTTTTGCCTCTACTCATCTTTGCTTTCATTTTTTATCGCCATAAATATGCGCAGCACGATTTACAGTCCAAAAAAACGTCTCTGACTAATTTTTTAAAAATCTAATTAATGATACAAGGAAAGAATTTTTCTTTAAAACTTATTGTTAAATTCAAGAAAAAAATTATTAGGCTGTACCACACTCGTGGGATGCTGCTTTATCATTTATTAGTAACAGCAATACTTTTTAAAGTTTGTGTCAGTAAAACTTACAGGACTCAGCCGTAAAATAAAAAATTTAATTATCAACTATTAAATTTAATAAAATAACTTAGTGCAGCTTACTGCACACATGGAATAGAATTATTATTGGAGATACTATTATTATTTTTTACTTAGATTAAATTTTAATTAAACACTTCGATTAATTTTTACTATCAAGTCCGGTTAATTTTTTAGTACTTTCACTAAAAACATTTTCTATTACCGCAATTTTTAATATTAAAATAGTAAAAAAGAGTTATTCATCTTATTAATTTTTCACGTTTATTATTTTTAACCTTCATAATTCTACAGTAAAAATTAACAGTATTTTTTACCTGGTATTTGTAAATAATTATTAAATTAAATCGTAATTAGATCAGAAATTAAGAATTGCTCCACGATTACTCTCATGTTCACTGTAATTTTCAAACAAAATTTCTTTTTGTGTACAAATGAGCTACAAAACAAGAAAGAGCCTCGCAGGTTGAAGGGGGTGGAAGGAGAGGAAGGGTGAAGGGTGGCTCTGCTGGTGGCGGTGATAAGGGGGAAGAGAATAGGAATATAGAAGGATCGTCCTGAAGAGCAGGGAGTAGGCGACGCACACGACTATTAGGATGGGAGTAGAGTAGAGAGTAGAGTTGTCGGTGGTGGCACATTCACGTACATCGTCCGTCGCGTGTGACGTCATGGCATTGTTAGACGAGCAAGCATTGTAGTCACTATTGTGAGTCTGCGCCATTATTCTAAGACAATCGTCCGACACAATGAGTCGGACGGTAGAGAGGATGAGTGGAACGGCCGATTCGCTTTCCTCGTTCGTGTGTGAACGTAAGTGTACACTCGTTTATGGGTATTCCTACTCTTACTCTATGCTTGTTCTTTACATACTTGACAGCATATATATATATTAATATCTATAATAGTAAGGCGACTATCATACTATCACTATCGCTATCGTAGTGGTCTATGTGCATTCTATGCTAAGACGACTGCTCAGTTAGTTATGTTTTATTCGAGCATTCTTATTACTTGTCATAAGATCCTCTAATTATTTCATTCAGCGGCTTAAGACTATGCATCAAGAACATAATACTTTATCATGATCATTGAAATAATCATACATGATTATCTGTGAATTTTACATGTCGTAATTAATAGTATATTACACTATTAGGGCAGAAAGTTTGAGATTTCTGCACTGCGCGCCATGATGCCCGAGGCGTAGCCGAGGGCATCACGGCGCGCAGTTCAGAGCTCTCAAACTTCTGCCCGTGTAGTGTATACTATTTTTCTTTATAGCCGGTCGAAAGTACGTAAAATATTTGATGTACTGTATCGAAAAAAAATTGATGCCTGCCCCCGACATTTGCGGCACGAGCTAAGCGAGTGCTGCTGGTCGGGGGAACAGGCATCAAATAAAAAAAATTTAATGTAAAATCAAATAAAAAATAATTAAAAAACATTTTTTTTTTTAATTTTTAGATTAAATAAAACTGAAATTTCTTGAATTCAACAAACATAATAAAGATTATTCTCGGTTAAAAATAGAAAAAACGAACATATTATCTGAAAATTAACGATAATTAATAAAAATCAAATTAAATTGTTGTTACTGCGTACATTTTTCTAAATAATTCATTAATTAAATAAAGTTGATCCATTTTACACACGTCACTGTCAAACTGAATCTCAGTATACAGTACAACCTGGTTATAAAGTTACATCGGATGATCTACTCACTCTTACGACAATTATATTTTTATCTATATCTCTATCTATATATGAAATATTTCATGTAAGTAGAAGAAAGAAAGAAATATAACCAAGTTGTATTGTACCATCAATCGTAAATGATCAGCGTTAACAAAACATAGTTAGTAACAAATGACTAATGTCAGTCGCGGTAGCGAAAGCATTGGCTCCCGCTGTTATAGAAGGCGAATGTGTAGCTTAATCAATGCACGAATCTTTAACTTTCTGCCGCGAAATAGGTGCAAAAGATGCGTACTTTCGACCGAGGTATAAAGAAAAACATATATTATCAGATATGAATTATCCAATCATACATAGAAAAAAAAATTAACTTGAATCAGGAAAATAACTTTGAAGAACTGTATCGTTTTAATGTGGGAAAAAAATTTTAATATTCAATAATTTTTTTATTTAATTCAAGATGATCAAAATTTTCGTAATAATTTTTTTCTTTTCAATTTTTTATTATTGTAGTTTTAAATATTGAAATTTTTTAATCAAGACAAACAAAGAAATTAATTCTTTAATTGTAAAAAATTTTTTATTGATTTCAAAGAAGCTTCCGAAAAAAATTTTCAACTGATAAAAAAAAGAAAAAAAAAACAAATAGAAACTCCAGTAATAATAAACTTGAATAACTTGTAAAGTTAATCACGTGATTACTCATTACGAAACACTTGTATTGTACGAGTTGTATTATTCTCTTATTTCTATTCGACGGTTTTTTATTATTAAAAATTGAATAGTAGAATAACAAACGGCGGCAGCGCTACCAGCAGAAGTAGAAGCAGAAGTAGGTAGTAGTATTAACAATAATAGTATAAAAAATAGTATGAATAGATAGTCCAGGACAGGTTAACCAATCAAGCAGATCCATAAGCTGGCAGTGATGTCGTCGGTGATGTCGTTGTGAGTCATGGTCCGGCGATCGGGTCACAAAACATGATCGTGGACACAATAACCACGCCGCAACAATACTGTTGTCGACGACGACAATAATACAAGAGAGCACCATCACCATCATCGTATACAGTCGTCGGGAGTCGGGAGTCTCTGACTCTCCATTGTCTGCGGGCTCTTGTATGTTGTTCTCCTTCCTTTCATCCCCTCTGCATTTCATTAGAGCATTAGATTCTACTGTCCTCTTCCTCTGTTCTCGCGCTACCCACTGCTAGCACTAACGTTACTCCCAACCCTCTTTTCTGCCCGTAATATCTCTGTTTAATTGCACTGGCCACTACCAGACAACTTGATGAATGGGAATATTCAATCATTACCTGCACACAATCAAACAATAACACCGTCAGCCGTTATTATCTGTTTGATACCTAAGATGCTATAGTACCTCAGCACTGATAGAAGGATTTATTTGTATTTAAAAATATTTGTTAATAGTTAACAAATCATTTATTAGAGACAACTTTTTAGTCCTTAACAAATATTTCTTAGTATTTAAAATGATTTGTTTGTATTTAATAAATCTGATATTCATTTATTAAATATTAATAAATCTTTTTAAATACTAAGAAATATTTTTTAAGGACTAAAAAGTGGTCTCTAATAAATGATTTATTAAATATCAATAAATATTTTTAATTATAAACAAATCCTTCTATCAGTGAGTGAAAATTTTTTTAGAATTATAAATCTTTTAATTCACGATTAAATTTCTTTTTTGATAGCAATAATCAGCAACATGTAATTTAATAACAAAAATTAAACTACTTTTTACAATCCTAGAATTTTTAACTAAAATTTAAAAGCTTGAAATAAAATAATTTAGATAACCCCGACCGGGATTCGAACCGAGGTCTTTTTGTTTTGCGTCAAAAGCTCTTTTTTTTCTGAAAATCAATTTTTTACTCAACTAAATTAAATTATTTCTTTAATTGTCAGGATCTCAGTTTAAATTTTAAATTAATTTCAAAAAAATATAATATTTTAGACAAAAACTATCACAACGACACTATAAAAAAAAACCACTTAATTAAAGAAAAATATTTTTGTCAAGAAAATTATTTTGGGACCAATTGGCTTTAATTAAGATTTTTTTTGTCTCGAAGCTCGTTTTTTAGCGAAAAAAACATTACTTCATTTTATAATTATAAATTACAAATTTTTTTACGGGTATATCAAATAAGAAAATTCAAAGGATTGTTTATATTTTTCAAAATACATAGAAACAATTTAACTTACTATCAATATAAAAATTTCTTATCACAAGAGTAATAAAATAAAGATATCAAAATTCTTTTTCCATAAAAATTGATTACGGTTCGTACCAAAAGAATTAATGCTCCATCACGAAAGCACTGAAAATTCTGGCTGCTCCTTAGTCTATTGCGAAAACAACAAAACAACAACAATAACATTTGAGGGCAGAGTAGAAGCGAGGTGGGCAGGGTGGAGTAAAAGGCATAAAGTAAAAAATTGAGGCTTTGTATCCTTGGTAGGTTATTGTATTTTGTGATACGTTTTGCCGTGTAGAAAGACCTGAAGGCGCCATAGAAGGCATTGTGCTGCCGGTACGAGGCGGTGTAAGAGAGGCATTCACCGGAATGAATGCGCCCTCTGGAGCGATACGACACAGTCTCAGATGTAAGACACAAGAAGTATAAAAGAGTTGCCATTATGCGAAGCTTAAATAACAGCGAACCAAGTACCGACCTATACACGTAAATAAATACACACAGAGCCATCGTCAGTCACAAATACGTCCAGTCTTAATCTACCAGAATTTCTATGGACTGTTTGTGGTGTAAGGCAGACCAACAACCCAGAACTCGCTGTATTATATATAATACAGCTACTTCTCTTTTTTTTCTTTCTCTCATTTCTTCTTATTCTTTCGTCTTTCTTGATGTGCCATAAGAAGTCCGACCTCTACTTGGCGCTGCGGAATCTCTTCAGCTCCTTGTTGCGGGCCCATAAGCTCCCTTTCTTCCCTTTATTTCGTGAGGACACCCTACAGCTTTTTTTGCGAGTTCTCGCGACTACAAACTAAAACAAACTGTTTTTATCATTTCGCGCTTTTAAATTCTGTGAAATGCTAATTATTCAGTGTCTGGAAGATATTTTTTGCCTTTGGGTAAAAATAATAATAAATTGAATTAGAAATCACTTTTTTTCGAGCAAAAACGGAGTGAAGAAAATATACTGAATAAAAAAATTAAGTTGATTAAAGGGAAAAAATTTAGAACCAAAAAAATCATTTTGGAGAGTTTTATTAGAAACATTAAATTTTTTAATTTTTAAGATTCAATTTTTAATTTTTAATTTACAAGTCAGTAATATTCTCAAAGAATTTTTTTCTTTGGTAAAAAATTTAATCGATTAAAAAGTAAAAATTTTGAACCCAGAAAATGATTATAAAGAATTAGATTATCTTAAATCAAGAAGAAAAATTATTTGATCAAGTAAAAGCTACACAAACCAAGAAAAATTTTTTAGTTGAATTACAAGAATTTTTCTAATCAATTAAAAATTATTAAATTCTTTAAAAATTTTTTTTTTTTTATCAGTGTGCATAATATTATTTACGATTTTTTACAAAAAAAAAAAAAAAATAAAGCTTGAAATAAATAAAACTATTTTCTTTTCTCCTCGTTTAAATACAAATTGGACTTTAATGGGCGTAATAATCCAAGTAGTACGAGCTGTAAGAGTCAGCCGCAGTAGTAAGGGTCGCGTGCCAGGTAAAAGTTTTGTTGTGCATTCCAAGCATATAAATGTGGGTGCGTGTGTGTGTGAGCGTGTGTATGTGGAGAGCAACAATCAGGGAGAAGCGATATCGTGGGCGGGTTAAAACAACAGGTGTACGGCGGACCGGCCGATAACGGAGACAGAGGGAGTCTGCCGCCCTTTTGCTCTGGTTTCCACCCTCTTCTCGGTACGCCGTCAGAAGCCGCGGTTATGTCAGGGGTCGTGTTCGAGTGTACTGCAGCGGTTCACCCAAACTGCTTTTAAGCCTCTGATTCCTGTGGGGCCAATCTTATGTATACATACATATGGATATTACATATTACTTATAGGGAAAGGGAGGTGCCAATTTCGTAACTCTTACCCTTTGAATTAAATTTGAATTAATCTTCTTTTCTAATAACATAGCAGTAAGCAATATTTGTGATGAAATGAAAAGTTTTTTAATTGAATTTACAAGTTTTTATGTTAATTATTATTACAGTAGATTTTTTTAAAATAATAACAAAAATGCCAACTATTACCAATAACAAAAATTAAATAATTCAAAAAAATGATAACAATTAAGCCTTATTTTAATATAGTCGGAGAATTTCGGCTACTTTCATATATTTAAATAGTTTGCACTATAATTTAAACATTTTTAGTATTATTTTGCAGTTAATATGATTATTGATCTAAAATACCAACATATTAAGTATGATTTAATCATTTAAAAAGTAATTGAATATTTTTTAACCCAAACATTAAAATTTAAAAATGATTTTCTAATTTTCAATTCAAAATTTCTGAATTAAAAATGAATCTTTAAAATTTTTTAATTAACAAAATTAGCAAATCTAATTATTAAACAATTCGTGGGTTTCATCTCTGACAAAAAAAAAAATTCATTTTATTTTTGTTTGAATAACCATTTATCTCAATAAAAAATTATAACTTAAAACATCAATTTAATTTAATAATAACCTCCTTATGTTTTGTAAAAATTATCCTTTAATAATTATTAATGTCAAAATTCATGAATAATTTTTTTTTCCACGTGTATCTCAGTATTTTTTTTAAATTTTTAAATTTTGAATTACTATCAAACAATTTTTGAATGAAATTATAATTTTTATAAGAATATATTTGTTTTTAAAATATAAGATTATTTTTAAAATGTAAAAAAATTTTCTTCATCATATCATCGATTAATATGACTCCTTTCAAACTCTTAAAGTAAAGATTCAAGCTCGCACAAATAAAAAGTGTATTTGATACATAGCTCGCGGAAGTATGCTTTCTGACAGTAAAACACATCGGATGAAACCGGCAGGATAATGCGAGCGATAGATAGGTAAAGAGTTAGTCGAGCGCAAAAGCGTTGTTGTATACGCCGTGTTCACATTTACACATATATACACATATATATATATATGTATGTATATGAAATAGCAGCATGAAGCGCGCGCGCCCTTATTCGACTCTTTTGTCTAGGCGTCCATTCTCTGGCACATTATCAGGCCTATTGTCCCTCACATTGTTACCCCCTCCAGCGGATTTCATTGTTTTGCAATTTCCCCCACTTAACCGGTACACCCACCTCCCGGTCGGCACCGATACTAGTGTACTGCATATACCATTCAGGATTGAGTACTTTCTATACTAAATACTAAATCGTATAGACCCTGATCCACTCGTCCTCACACGCTTTAAATTATTTAATATCGTCTTTATCTTTGTTAATATACCAATCAATAGAGTTTAATCTTCGTTTTGTTACAGCTAATTAACTAATAATTATTGTAAAGTATAGAAAAAACTCACATTTAAATTCAGGTCAATTTTTGAAAACTTTGAATCATAATATTTAAAGAAAAAATACAAATTAATAAATTGAATAAAAAAAACAAAGCAATATTCATTAATTAAAATTGATTTTTTTTTAAATATTCAACGTTAAAATTTTAATATTGAGACAATTAAAGTGAATATATAAAATTGTTATTTGTTATCAATAGAATCACTGAATTGATTTATCTAAAAAATAAATTAAAAATTTTTATTTCTATCTATACATTCAGGCTCTGTCTGTACAAACAATTTTTCCAAATTTTATTGGTATTTAAAAAAAAAAAAATTCCTAAGTGCTAAATAAACTTTTTAGAAATTAAAATAAAATTATTTTGATTAAATAATTATTTATTCTGATAATTAATGTTAACCATTCATTGAAATTAATAAATAATGTGGTTTTCATTCAACGTGTTGACTAAAAAAATTTGCGTAGAAAAATTCTATGATTAAGGAATAATTAAAGAATAATAAAATTTCGAAATCTACTTTAAAAATAAAAAGCAATTTTTATCTATTTCTGCCAGTATATTACACATATATTTTCCCTCATTATATAATAATTTATCGTTGACTACAAATTTAACGACTCACTTAGCTTAAGTAATGCATCTATCCGAATAGGAAATAAAATACGACTTACAATCGGTATTATTAATTATTCTCAATACAATTCTGATCGAAAATTCCCGAGCTCGAGCATAAAGAATTAAATTAACGGAGAAAAGAATTATTTAATCGCTTTAGATTCCAATTAAACGGTAAATTAATATCAGGGAGCTGAAGCTAAAGCTGTTGATATATATCAAGTGAATTTTGTGCTTTCAATTGTTCAATAGAAACTTTAACAACTCGGTACTCTGGTGGGCACTCGGTTTAAGTTGTATGGATATAACCGAGTAGACTGCGGACGACAAAAGCGTACTTTTATGAATAGAGAGAAGGGGTATTGTGGTCATCATGCTCAACGATGTTATCTAGTCTAGCTTTTACTGGTATTCCTTTTTCATCATCTACATCCTCAATGTATTCTACTTCTACATCTGTCTACTCCACAACACTGTTCTACTCTCTTTAGTAGTCTCTAATATATAATTCGCTATTTCTATTTCTATTACATTTACAACTTGGGCCACAGAAAGGACACTGTACTCAAAGCCATCATTTCATTTCCCGGCTTAGTTCCAAACTTTTAACAGGTTCTATTCGCGTTCGCGGTATACTCACGTCTATATATATATATAATATCGCTGTGTCCTGTTCTGTGATATCCCGAGTTTGCTCAGCCTCCCTCTCCTTTATATGACGAGTCCTTCGACTAAATCCTGCATCGCTCCTCACTGGGGCTTCATTATTTTACTCCGAATTTTTTCATATTCGGAAACTCTAATTAATTTTTCTACTACAGAATAAAAAACATTTTTACTGAAGTACTAAAGTATCTTAAGTAACAAAATAAATTTTTGAAAAGAAAGCCGAATTTTATTATAATTTTTAAAAATTTATTTTGTTACTTAAGATACTTTAGTACTTCAGTAAAAATGTTTTTTATTTAATTAGAAAAATTTTAATACTTGATTCATTTTTTTTGTACATTATAAATAATTAGTAATATATAGTTTAATAACTTATAATTTAAAAACTCATTTATATTAATATACAAAATAAGAGAAATTGAAGGATTATTGACATTCTTAAAACAAGTCAGTGATATTTTTAATGAATCCGGGGAAATAAATTGTTAGACGAAATATAAGTGTATCTTGTTTGAAATTTGTAAAGTGGTAGGTTAAATTGGTAAAATTCTTGAATGGCAATTTCTCTTCATCTTGTTTATTTTATTTTTTTAATTTTTGAATAAATTTTCTGAATCAACTCGTTTATTTTTAAGTGTAATTTTCAAAGTTTTTAATTTTTCTAAATGAATAATAAATTGTAGTTTATCAGGTTATGGGCCAAGTATGCTTTACTGCGTATTTGCAACAGTAAAAGTAAACAAAAACTATCCAATAATTTTCAAAATAAATTGACGAATCTAAAACTGAAAAATAATACCCAGATTTTCAATATTTATTAAGTTTTATTTTCTAGATTTTGTTCGTGAATTTCTTGAATTGATTTTAATTAAACATTTCGAAATAAAATTCACATTTTCCCAATATTTTTCTTTTTTTAGTGTTATACAATCAATAACTTTTGGAAATTTCATAAATATTTTCCGTAAATTAAATACTGGAAACTCCATTTTTTTAAAAGAAATTTATTTCTGCTTAAAAAAACCCACACAAAAAAGTTTGATTACGTAATTGATTGGAAGTTTGACAGCACCGGGACCGCGAGCGTCAACCGGATTATATTTACAAAAGGGACTCAAATAGCTCCAGATTAAGAAACTTTTTCAAGGGTTGTCCTGCTCATGGGGATGGCAGACGTTAGACAAACGAGTGCCGATAGCGAATGGCGGTATCAGAGTTAGCAACTGCAGAGAAAACTCAAAGTCAGAGAAAGAATCAGAGTCAGAGTCAGTAGATATGGAGAAAAGACGAAAGACGGAGAGGGAAGCCCGAGGAATAGCAGAAGGGGAAGAGAAGGGGTTGCTGGTGGATGAGAGTATTGGACCCGGCAACAATGGCTCGCGTGGGGTGCCAGTCGCCACAATGGTGACTTTTCTTTGCGTGTCAAATGAGTGAAAAGCCCGGGAGTGCATGAGGACCAAAGAGACGGAGACGGGGTGGCCCGATAGCGAAGGTGCGGGTTCGCGGTGGATAGAGCTCCAAGCAATGCAGTGTACTCGCTGGTGGTAGATGTGGAAAAGACCAGAGGAGAGAGGCCAGAAGGGGAGGAAAGGCAAGCGGTGTGCTCAGGGGGGTATGAAAGGCGCGCTTTGTTTGGAAACAATGCCGATACTCGGCTACATCCTCATCTCCATTCTTCGCCTTGACGCAGTGCCGCTACCCAAAAGGGGTTCTAAGGCTTTATTCACCCCTGATTAAAGTTATAGGTTATGTATTACGATCTGGTGTCTCATATGTTACGTCTTCTTTTTCTATCTTCCGTTGTTGATGAGTGCTGGATCCACGAGACGAGAATTTAATAATCGTTTGGTTTTGTGATAAAAATTCGTAATTTTGTACTGATGAAAACGAGCTGGTGAAAAAAAAAATATTCTTTAGGAAATTTAATGCTGCTGCGAGGTATTCAGTTTAAAATTTAATTAATTTTAAATTCATCTGTTTAATGATACGCAGTGAAGCGTAATGGGCCCATCACCTGTTAAACTATAATTTATTATGCATTTAATAAATAAAAAATTTCAAAAATTACGCTGAAAAAAAACTAATTGACAATTTCAACAATTTTCCAATTTTGCTACTTTTTTTTTAATACTTTCAAATACAATTTCTTTTTTTATTTATTTTTTCATTTCAAATTTTGTGCGGTGTTTTAAACTGATCATGCGCACAGAGTGTGGATTTTTTTCATTAATTTTAGTTTTTCGTTAATAACAAATAAACAATATTAAATAAGATTACCATCTCCAATGGAGATCTCCGCAAAGGGAATGCCAAGCTATTAAAAAAAAACTGATTGAATTCGTGAATTTTTAGGCAAGTTATCGTGTTTTTAACGGAAAATTGAGTTGATTGACACGAATTTTCTTTTAACTATTTTGATATTTTTTTCTGGTTCTATTATCTTAAATCAATTTTTACCAGTGACAGAATTAATCTCCATTAAATTATCTATCGAATGGTGCGCAAATTAATTAGACTACGTAAATTATCAATCGTGTAATTAATTAAATAGTTGCGAAACCGGGACAAAACAAATTTTTTGATCGTAAAGCACTCTCTGATGCTTCGCATCATGAGTCGTGCAATTATTCTTAGTTCTCGAAAATAGTGTTTTTCAATGAAAAATTTGATAATTATCTTCCAAAATTACCAAGAAATTTTTTTTCCCCAGTATTCCTTGAAATATTTTTGAAAAAAACGTATATTTTCTCTAAAAGTTCAACAATTATAGCCTAGAGAGTCATTTTATCACCGCGAAATGAAGTTCAAAGAAGCTTCTTAATAACAAACTATCCCCCCCCCCCGGAAAAAATCAATGCCGGGTACCTCGGACATGCGGTCCTTTGAAGGGAGCCGAGAGTCGGGAGTCGGGAGTTGGGAGTGGGTAGGAAGTATAGAAGTAGAAGCAGAAGCAGAAGTGTAAGGATGGGAAAGAAGAAAAGCGGAGAGTTGATGGTTTGGTGAATGGAATATTATTGGGGCATCCTTTCACGCGGACTCGACGAAAGCTAGAAGACCTCATCTGGCGGCTCTATGGATGCTGTTCACTCCGGCAATGCTGCCTATTGAACCACTGCTTGGTTATATGTTATATGTTATATATTATATGTTATACATATATGTTGTGTATTATGTGGTATATCTATATTTGAGGACACACAAAAGCTGAACATAAATACACACACGAATAGGACGCAGATATCCTTGGAGGCAGACACAGAAATACGAGTCGTATTTATGTGGGCACTTACACATCTCTATCCATATCTATTCTATATCTTTATAAATATATATTTTCTGGATAAAAGAGTGGGAGATCTGATGATGTATATTGAAGAATATCTGTATGATATATATGTATGTATATATGTATGCATATCGGTCTATATGTGTACAGGTCTTACATTTCTTGATTTATCACGCAGCTTTCAGCTTGCTCAAAGCTCTGAAAGCGAACAGATTGATAAAAGATATATAATGGAGGACGTCGAATATCGAATAGGAACCCTCCGATTCACAGATCTCTATATATATAAATATATATGTATAATATACACCACCGGCTACAATTTCAGTCCAGGCATCGCTATTTACTCTTTAATCCGAACTCTTTGACGTTTTAGGGGACACTAAAATTTTTAATATTTCACCAGAGTGCGATTTATATGATGATGAAACAAAAATATAAATAGAAATAAAATAAATTTGATCCTTTTACTTTTACTTACACTGTTTATTTTCGGGGGATTAGTAAGGTAATGCCTGTTCCGAGAGGGTGGTTTTCAAGTTGATTACGGTGGCTTGCAAACCGCTGCGGTCGAGAAATAGGAGGTTGCGGACCCCTGGGCTGTTGATAGTGTAGGGAGACCAAGGCATTATAAAATCAACCCCTTGGTTCTATTCTGTCGGCTAGTTAGCACTGTTCCGATACGGGCTGATAGGGGGTCTGATGTTTGGGGCTCGATTACTTTATTCATCTTTGGGATGGATAGTTAGCGCGCTCTGATCGATTTGGTCAATTCAAGGTTGGTTGAGGATTTTTTTTGTAGAAAATTTGGGACGGATTTTTAAAGAACTATGATAAAAAATGTTTATAATATTTTTTGGGTTAGAAATTTGGGAGCAAAGGTACTTAGAAATTTTTTTGTTTGGTTAAATTTTTGAAACAATTAATTTTTTGGTTCAAGTAAACGTTATTTAGTTTAAAAATTTTACTGATCGATGCAAAATAATAAAATTTTTAATCATTTTTCCTTATAAATAAATTAATTGATCTTTAGACAGAAAGAAATTTCGCTTGAAACAAGAAAATTAATGAAGATCAAAATAGTTTTGAACTAAGTGAAATTTTCTTTGCTCAAAAAAGTTATGGACCTCATAAAAATTTTTTCTGTACATAAAATTAATAACAAAAATAATTGATTATTTAAATAAATTATACCTTCTTTAAAAAAAATTTATTCGCCCGAAAAACTTATATTTACTCGCAAAAAATTCAACTTAAACCAAAATAAAAACTACTAAAAATTCAGCTGTTAAATTTCGGGCAGTGTAAATTTAATTAATCACGACGAGGCGGGTGGCGAATGTTATTAATAAATTAATGTACCTGATGAGTAGGAGGTAAAGAGCTGGCAGTAATGGTGCGATGGCACGTGGATTAGGGCGATTATACTTTGGATAGCATAGCATATTGTTAAAAGCACATATAACAGGAGGGTGAGAGTTGATCTCCGGCTCCAGTTTCAACTCCGGCTCCGGTGGTATGGTAT
>NC_058159.1:31943008-31952828 GCF_020080835.1 Cotesia glomerata | reverse complement strand
AAAGAGGGTACTTCCTTCAACTATTCAAATCGACTTTATTTTTTGAAGAACATTATTTAAAGTAATTTTTTTGCAGAAATACCTGTATCAACATGGCTTGCATAAATTCCGATGGTTATATTAGAGAAATTACTGATTACTTTGGATTTATTGCGTTTGGACGAAAAATTGACGATTTTCCGAAAGAGGGTACTTCCTTCAAGTATTTAAATCGACTTTATTTTTCAGAGAAAATTATTTTTAGTAATTTTTTCACAGAAATCTTTTTGTGAGAAAAAAATTTGTAAAGAATTTTTTCACAGAAACTTCACATAATTTCATGTAATTTCACATAATTTCAATCGATTTGTTTAAAAGATAAACATGTAATTTCACATAATTTCACATGATTCCAGTCATTTTTTTACAGAAATCATTGTATAAACATAACTTGCACGAATTCTGATGGTTACATTCTAGAAATTACTGATTATTTCGGATTCATTGCATTTGGACCGAAAATCGACGATTTTCCGAGTGAGGGTACTACGGTAAAGTATTTAAATTGACTTTATATATTGAAGAACATTATTTTAACTAATTTTTTCACAGAAATTACTGTATAAACATGGCTTGCACGAATTCTGATGGTTACATTCGAGAAAGTACTGATTAATTCGGATTCATTGCATTTGGACCGAAAATCGACGATTTTCCGAAAAAGAGTACTTCCTTAAAGTATTCAAATCGACTTTATTTTTGGAAGAACATAATTTTTAGTAATTTTTTCACAGAAAACACTCTATAAACATGGCTTGCACGAATTCTAATGGTTATATTCGAGAAATTACAAATTATTTTCGATTCATTGCGTTTGGACCGAAAATCGACGATTTTCCGAGTGAGGGTACTTCCTTAAGGTATTCAAATCGACTTTATTTTTTGAAGAACATTATTCTAAGTAATTTTTTTACAGAAATCACTGTATAGACATGGCTTGCACGAATTCTGATAGTTATATTCAACAAATTACTGATTCTTTTGGATTCATTGGGTCTGGACCGAAAATCGACGATTTTTCAAGTTAGGGTACTTCCTTAAAGTATTCAAATCGACTTTATTTTTCAGGGAACATTATTTTAACTAATTTTTGCACAGAAATCACTGTATTAACATGGCTACCACGAATTCTGATGGTTATATTCGAGAAATTACTGATTATTTTGAATTTATTGCGTTTGGACGGAAAATTGACGATTTTCCGAAAGAGAGTACTTCCTTAAAGTATTCGAATCGACTTTATTTTTTTAAGAACATGATTTTTAGTAATTTCTTCACGGAAATCACTGTATAAATATGGCTTGCACAAATTCTAATGGTAATATTCGAGAAATTACTGATTATTTTGGATTCATTGCGTTTGGACCAAAAATCGACGATTTTCCAGGTAAGAGAACCATCGTAAAGGATTCAAATCGACTTTATTTTTTATAGAACATTATTTTGAGTAATTTTTTCACAGAAATCACTGTATAAACATAGCTTGCCCAAATTCTGATGGTTATATTCGAAGAATTACAGATAACTTTGGATTTATTGCGTTTGGACCGAAAATCGACGATTTTCAGAAAGAGGGTACTTCCTTAAAGTATTCAAATCGACTTTATTTTTCAAGGAACATTATTAAAAGTAATTTTTTTGCAGAAATACCTGTATAAACATAGCTTGCATGAATTCCGATGGTTATATTAGAGAAATTACTGATTACTTTGGATTTATTGCGTTTGGACGAAAAATTGACGATTTTCCGAAAGAGGGTACTTCCTTCAAGTATTTAAATCGACTTTATTTTTCAGAGAAAATTATTTTTAGTAATTTTTTCACAGAATTTTTTTTGTGAGAAAAAAATTTGTAAAGAATTTTTTCACAGAATCTTCACATAATTTCACATAATTTCAAGTAATTTCACATAATTTCAATCGATTTGTTTAAGAGATAAACATGTAATTTCACATAATTTCACATGATTCCAGTCATTTTTTTACAGAAATCATTGTATAAACATAACTTGCACGAATTCTGATGGTTACATTCTAGAAATTACTGATTATTTCGGATTCATTGCATTTGGACCGAAAATCGACGATTTTCCGAGTGAGGGTACTTCCTTAAAGTATTCAAATCGACTTTATATATTAAAAAACATTATTTTGAGTAACTTTTCCACAGAAATCACTGTATAGAAATGGCTTGCACGAATTCTAATGGTTATATTCGAGGAATTACTGATTATTTCGGATTCATTGCATTTGGACCGAAAATCGACGATTTTCCGAAATAGAGTACTTCCTTAAAGTATTCAAATCTACTTTATTCTTAGAGGACATTATTTTAAGTATTTATTTCATAGAAATCACTGTATAAACATAGTTTGCACGAATTCTGATGGTTATACCTGTTTTACCATCAGTCGGTAAAGCAGATCCCTGTTTTACCATCAGTCGGTAAAACAGAAAAATACCGGAGAGCGCGGATTTGAGCGAATGCTTTCTGAAAGTATTTAAATCAACATTATTTTAAGTATTTATTTCATAGAAATCACTGTATAAACATAGCTCGCACGTATTCTGATGGTTATACCATCAGAATTACAGATAACTTTAGATTTATTGCGTTTGGACCGAAAATCGACGATTTTCAGAAAGAGGGTACTTCCTTAAAGTATTCAAATCGACTATATTTTTCAGAGAAAATTATTTTTAGTAATTTTTTCACAGAAATCTTTGTGAGAAAAAAAATTTGTAAAGAATTTTCACAGAAACTTCACATAATTTCACATAATTTCAATGTAATTTCACATAATTTCAATCGATTTGTTTAAGAGATAAACATGTAATTTCACATAATTTCACATGATTCCAGTCATTTTTACAGAAATCATTGTATAAACATGGCTTGCACGAATTCTGATAGTTATAATCGAAGAATTACAGATGACTTTTGGATTTATTGCGATTGGACCAAAAATCGATGATTTTCCAGTGAGGGTGCTTCCTTAGAGTATTCAAATCGACTTTATTTTTTGAAGAACATTATGCTTAAGTAATTTTTACAGAAATCACTGCATGAACATGACTTGCACTGATTCTCATGGTAATATTCAAGAAATTACTAATTATTTTGGATTCATTGGGTCTGGAGCAAAAAATCGACGATTTTCTGAGTGAGGGTACTTCCTTAAAGTATTCAAATCGACTTTATTTTTCAGGGAACATTATTTTAACTAATTTTTGCACAGAAATCACTGTACAAACATGGCTTGCACGAATTCTGATGGTTATATTCGAAAGTACTGATTATTTTGGATTTATTGCGTTTGGACGGGAAATTGACAATTTTCCGAAAGAGTACTTCCTTAAAGTATTCGAATCGACTTTATTTTTTAAGAACATGATTTTTTAGCAATTTTTCACGGAAATCACTGTATAAATATGGCTTGCACAAATCCTAATGGTAATATTAGAGAAATTACTGAATATTTTAGATTCATTGCGTTTGGACCAAAAATCGACGATTTTCCAGGTAAGAGAACCATTGTAAAGGATTCAAATCGACTTTATTTTTTATAGAACATTATTTTGAGTAATTTTTTAACAGAAATCACTCTATAAACATGGCTTGCACGAATTCTGATGGTCATACCACTGTTTTACCATCAGTCGGTAAAACAGATACCTGTTTTACCATCAGTCGGTAAAACAGGAAAATACCGGAGAGCGCTGATTTGGACGAATAAGTATGGCTACCATTTTGTATTTACAGAATTACAGATAACTTTAGGTTTATTGCGGTTAAAACGGAAATAATCGATTTTCCGAGTGAGGGTACTTTTTGAAAGTATTTGAATCGACTTTATTTTTTGAAGAACATTATTTTGAGTATTATTTTCATAGAAATCACTGTATAAACATAGCTTGCACGATTTCTGATAGTTATACCACTGTTTTACCATCAGTCGGTAAAACAGATTCCTGTTTTACCATCAGTCGGTAAAGAAGGAAAATACCGAAAAGCGCGGATTTGGACGAATAAGTGTGGCTACCATATTGTATTTACAGAATTACACATGACTTTGGGTTTATTGCGGTTGAAACGGAAATAATCGATTTTCCGAGTGAGGGTACTTTTTGAAAGTATTTGAATCGACTTTATTACACGCTTTTTATTAGCTTCACTTGTATGTCAGTTTGTCAGTTTGTCAGTTTGTCAGTATGTAACTCTCCTTCGCATAAAGAGACTACCATAATGATATTATTTAAATTTTGATTATTATCAACCTAGAACCCAGGTGATGACCTTCCTAGTCATCCTCTGATGACCATCCCGAAGTTATATCTCGAAACCAGGTGTTTTCTTCCGTAGGTTTTCATCGGGAATGGCACAGATAAACCCGTACATCAACCCGGAATCCTCTGATGGCCATCCTGAAGTTATATTTCGAAACCAGGTGTTTTCCTCCGTAGGTTTTCATCGGGAATGGCACAGATAAACCCGTACATACCCGGAATCCTCTGATGACCATCCCGAAGTTATATTTCGAAACCAGGTGTTTTCTTCCGTAGGTTTTCATCGGGAATGGCACAGATAAACCCGTACATCAACCCGGAAACCTCTGATGACCATCCCGAAGTTATATCTCGAAACCAGGTGTTTTCCTCCGTAGGTTTTCATCGGGAATGGCACAGATAAACCCGTACATCAACCCGGAATCCTCTGATGACCATCCCGAAGTTATATCTCGAAACCAGGTGTTTTCCTCCGTAGGTTTTCATCGGGAATGGCACAGATAAACCCGTACATCAACCCGGAATCCTCTGATGACCATCCCGAAGTTATATCTCGAAACCAGGTGTTTTCTTCCGTAGGTTTTCATCGGGAATGGCACAGATAAACCCGTACATCAACCCGGAATCCTCTGATGACCATCCCGAAGTTATATCTCGAAACCAGGTGTTTTCCTCCGTAGGTTTTCATCGGGAATGGCACAGATAAACCCGTACATCAACCCGGAATCCTCTGATGACCATCCCGAAGTTATATCTCGAAACCAGGTGTTTTCCTCCGTAGGTTTCATCGGAAATGGCACAGATAAACCCGTACATCAACCCGGAATCCTCTGATGACCATCCCGAAGTTATATTTCGAAACCAGGTGTTTTCCTCCGTAGGTTTTTCACACGCTTTATATTAGCTTCACTTGTATGTCAGTTTGTCAGTATGTAACTTTCCGTGGGTAATTTGCGCGCCTGAATATTTTTGATAATCAACAAATAATAGTTTAAAAAAACTAAAAAATCACGCTTTTATAAATAAACCAAACTAAAAAGTAAAAAATAAATAATAGTTTAAAAAAACTAAAAACACGCTTTTTATAGAAAACCAAACTAAAAAATAGAAAATAAATTTTAATAAATTAAAATTAAGAATAGTGTTGAAAATTTCAATAAATATAAATTAATAATAGTGTAAACAAAAAAATGTATTTTATTTTAAAAAAAGCGTGGGGTGCATGGTGTCAATAGTTATAAATATTTTATTGACAGATATGAGTAGAGTGATTATCATTTTGATATCTTAAAAAGCACCCCACGCTTTTTTTAAAATAAAATACATTTTTTTATTTACACTATTATTAATTTATATTTATTGAAATTTTTAACACTATTCTTAATTTAAATTTATTAAAATTTATTTTCTATTTTTTAGTTTGGTTTTCTATAAAAAGCGTGTTTTTAGTTTTTTTAAACTATTATTTATTTAAAGAACATTATTTCGAGTATTATTTTCATAGAAATCACTGTATAAACATAGCTTGCACGATATCTGATGGTTATACCACTGTTTTACCATCAGTCGGTAAAACAGGAAAATACCGAAAAACGCGTATTTGGACGAATAAGTGTGGCTATCATATTGTATTTACAGAATTACACATGACTTTGGGTTTATTGCGGTTGAAACGGAAATAATCGATTTTCCGAGTGAGGGTACTTTTTGAAAGTATTTGAATCGACTTTATTTTCTTAAAGAACATTATTTTGAGTATTATTTTCATAGAAATCACTGTATAAACATAGCTTGCACGATTTCTGATGGTTATACCACTGTTTTACCATCAGTCGGTAAAACAGATTCCTGTTTTACCATCAGTCGGTAAAACAGGAAAATACCGAAAAGCGCGTATTTGGACGAATAAGTGTGGCTATCATATTGTATTTACAGAATTACACATGACTTTGGGTTTATTGCGGTTGAAACGGAAATAATCGATTTTCCGAGTGAGGGTATTTTTTGAAAGTATTTGAATCGACTTTATTTTCTTAAAGAACATTATTTTGAGTATTATTTTCATAGAAATCACTGTATAAACATAGCTTGCACGATTTCTGATGGTTATACCACTGTTTTACCATCAGTCGGTAAAACAGATTCCTGTTTTACCATCAGTCGGTAAAACAGGAAAATACCGAAAAGCGCGTATTTGGACGAATAAGTGTGGCTATCATATTGTATTTACAGAATTACACATGACTTTGGGTTTATTGCGGTTGAAACGGAAATGATCGATTTTCCGAGTGAGGGTATTTTTTGAAAGTATTTGAATCGACTTTATTTTCTTAAAGAACATTATTTTGAGTATTATTTTCATAGAAATCACTGTATAAACATAGCTTGCACGATTTCTGATGGTTATACCACTGTTTTACCATCAGTCGGTAAAACAGATTCCTGTTTTACCATCAGTCGGTAAAACAGATTCCTGTTTTACCATCAGTCGGTAAAACAGGAAAATACCGAAAAGCGCGTATTTGGACGAATAAGTGTGGCTATCATATTGTATTTACAGAATTACACATGACTTTGGGTTTATTGCGGTTGAAACGGAAATAATCGATTTTCCGAGTGAGGGTACTTTTTGAAAGTATTTGAATCGACTTTATTTCTTAAAAAACATTATTTTGAGTATTATTTTCATAGAAATCACTGTATAAACATAGCTTGCACGATTTCTGATGGTTATACCACTGTTTTACCATCAGTCGGTAAAACAGATTCCTGTTTTACCATCAGTCGGTAAAACAGGAAAATACCGAAAAGCGCGTATTTGGACGAATAAGTGTGGCTATCATATTGTATTTACAGAATTACACATGACTTTGGGTTTATTGCGGTTGAAACGGAAATGATCGATTTTCCGAGTGAGGGTATTTTTTGAAAGTATTTGGATCGACTTTATTTTCTTAAAGAACATTATTTTGAGTATTATTTTCATAGAAATCACTGTATAAACATAGCTTGCACGATTTCTAATGGTTATACCACTGTTTTACCATCAGTCGGTAAAACAGATTCCTGTTTTACCATCAGTCGGTAAAACAGATTCCTGTTTTACCATCAGTCGGTAAAACAGGAAAATACCGAAAAGCGCGTATTTGGACGAATAAGTGTGGCTATCATATTGTATTTACAGAATTACACATGACTTTGGGTTTATTGCGGTTGAAACGGAAATGATCGATTTTCCGAGTGAGGGTATTTTTTGAAAGTATTTGAATCGACTTTATTTTCTTAAAGAACATTATTTTGAGTATTATTTTCATAGAAATCACTGTATAAACATAGCTTGCACGATTTCTGATGGTTATACCACTGTTTTACCATCAGTCGGTAAAACAGATTCCTGTTTTACCATCAGTCGGTAAAACAGGAAAATACCGAAAAGCGCGTATTTGGACGAATAAGTGTGGCTATCATATTGTATTTACAGAATTACACATGACTTTGGGTTTATTGCGGTTGAAACGGAAATGATCGATTTTCCGAGTGAGGGTATTTTTTGAAAGTATTTGAATCGACTTTATTTTCTTAAAGAACATTATTTTGAGTATTATTTTCATAGAAATCACTGTATAAACATAGCTTGCACGATTTCTAATGGTTATACCACTGTTTTACCATCAGTCGGTAAACAGATTCCTGTTTTACCATCAGTCGGTAAAACAGGAAAATACCGAAAAACGCGTATTTGGACGAATAAGTGTGGCTATCATATTGTATTTACAGAATTACACATGACTTTGGGTTTATTGCGGTTGAAACGGAAATGATCGATTTTCCGAGTGAGGGTATTTTTTGAAAGTATTTGAATCGACTTTATTTTCTTAAAGAACATTATTTTGAGTATTATTTTCATAGAAATCACTGTATAAACATAGCTTGCACGATTTCTAATGGTTATACCACTGTTTTACCATCAGTCGGTAAAACAGATTCCTGTTTTACCATCAGTCGGTAAAACAGGAAAATACCGAAAAGCGCGTATTTGGACGAATAAGTGTGGCTATCATATTGTATTTACAGAATTACACATGACTTTGGGTTTATTGCGGTTGAAACGGAAATGATCGATTTTCCGAGTGAGGGTATTTTTTGAAAGTATTTGAATCGACTTTATTTTCTTAAAGAACATTATTTTGAGTATTATTTTCATAGAAATCACTGTATAAACATAGCTTGCACGATTTCTGATGGTTATACCACTGTTTTACCATCAGTCGGTAAAACAGATTCCTGTTTTACCATCAGTCGGTAAAACAGGAAAATACCGAAAAGCGCGTATTTGGACGAATAAGTGTGGCTATCATATTGTATTTACAGAATTACACATGACTTTGGGTTTATTGCGGTTGAAACGGAAATGATCGATTTTCCGAGTGAGGGTATTTTTTGAAAGTATTTGAATCGACTTTATTTTCTTAAAGAACATTATTTTGAGTATTATTTTCATAGAAATCACTGTATAAACATAGCTTGCACGATTTCTGATGGTTATACCACTGTTTTACCATCAGTCGGTAAAACAGATTCCTGTTTTACCATCAGTCGGTAAAACAGGAAAATACCGAAAAACGCGTATTTGGACGAATAAGTGTGGCTATCATATTGTATTTACAGAATTACACATGACTTTGGGTTTATTGCGGTTGAAACGGAAATGATCGATTTTCCGAGTGAGGGTATTTTTTGAAAGTATTTGGATCGACTTTATTTTCTTAAAGAACATTATTTTGAGTATTATTTTCATAGAAATCACTGTATAAACATAGCTTGCACGATTTCTAATGGTTATACCACTGTTTTACCATCAGTCGGTAAACAGATTCCTGTTTTACCATCAGTCGGTAAAAACAGGAAAATACCGAAAAGCGCGGATTTGGACGAATAAGTGTGGCTATCATATTGTATTTACAGAATGACACATGACTTTGGGTTTATTGCGGTTGAAACGGAAATGATCGATTTTCCGAGTGAGGGTATTTTTTGAAAGTATTTGAATCGGCTTTATTTCTTAAAGAACATTATTTTGAGTATTATTTTCACTTAGAAATCACTGTATAAACATAGCTTGCACGATTTCTCTGATGGTTATACCACTGTTTTAATATCAGTCGGTAAAACAGATTCCTGTTTTGACCATGAGTCGGTAAAACAGGAAAATACCGGAAAGCGCGTATTTGGACGAATAAGTGTAGGCTATCATATTGTATTTACAGAATTACACATGACTTTGGTTTTATTGCGGTTGAAAACAGGAAATGATCGATTTTCCGAAGTAAGGGTATTATTTAAAGTATGTGATCGAAACTATTTTCTTAAAGAACATTATTTTGAGTATTTCTCATAGAAATCACTGTATAAACATAGCTTGCACGATTTCTTGATTGTTATACCACTGTTTTACCATCAGTGGGTAAAACAGATTCCTGTTTTACCATCAGTCG